>NC_060951.1:36602450-36622065 GCF_022045245.1 Lucilia cuprina | reverse complement strand
TATAGACTAGACTATAGACTAGACTATAGACTAGACTATAGACTAGACTATAGACTAGACTATCGACTAGACTATCGACTAGACTATAGACTAGACTATAGACTAGACAATAGACTAGACAATAGACTAGACTATAGACTAGACTATCGACTAGACTATCGACTAGACTATAGACTAGACTAAGCAACACGCAACAGGGTGCTTAAACAGTGCCGCAGGTGTGAATCGATCCCAATACCTCTGGTCTACAAGACAAAAACTCTAACTATTAACCTATCGAAAGCCACTTAGTTTATACCTAAACTAAACGTTTAATGATTTTGAAAATCATTAAATTAAAGCTAAAGTAAAAACATTTTTATTATCATATTAAAATGTAAATATCACACATTTAATGTCTCAATGCTTTTGACTTAAATTTTTTTAAATAATTTTATTTTCATTTCTTTCGCAGTACTTCAAATTGTCTTCAGCAATATCATTTGCAAAGAAAGCAAAAAAATCCCTCAAATTATCATTAAATTTCAATAAAAAATCAATAAATACCAAGATTATTTTCAACAGACATACGGTTTTGTCATTATTTTTCATTTTTTTTTTCAAAACAATTTGCATTTAGTATTTAAATAAGTTTTAGGAATGATTTTGACAACAAAGTAAAATAATGCAAAAGATGATAGCAAAGAAAGAAAATAATATAACAAATTAGATTTTATTAAAAAATAAGATAAATTAGAATTTCTTTAATGTTATTATGTTTCTTAACGAAATTAAATACTTTTTTTGTGAATTTATGGTTAAGTACATAAATTAAAATCCTCTTAAATTTTACCAAAAAGAAAAAAAAAAACAGTTGATGACAATCCCCTTTTGTGTTTATTACACAAAATAATTGACAGTCTTAAAATTTAATACTTTTTGACACGTTTTATTTTCAAGCAACAATAATTTATTTATTATGTTTTTGTTATTCTTGCTGTATTGTACAATTGGACAACACCCACAATTAAAATTAATAACCACAAATACATATATAATACATACATATTAATGTATTAATTTACATGTTTACATTTGTGTGTAAAGAAAACTGTATTCATTAAAATAAAATATTGAAAAAAAAATTGATGAAAATGTAAACCAACAGAAAGGACAGACAGACATTTTTGTGGGGGAAAAGTGAAAATGATGAAAACATTATTAATAATTTATTAAGTGATGGTATGAACATATTTTATGTGGACACTATAAGGAAAAGAAATTTACAAGAAATTGTACTTTTACCATGCAAATAAGTAATATCCTTTTTTTATTGGTCACACAACTTCTGCAGAAGTGTGTTTCTTGAATGATACCATCTTCTGGGAAGACTTACCAATTGATCTCTTAGATTGTTCTTCTGTATTGAGTTTCTTATCAATAGAGCGTTTGCTTAACGATTCATAACGGAAGATTATTAATTTTTTTTTTATAGAAAATTTCTCTTTTATAGAAAGATAATTACCTTTTTCATAGAAAAATTTTGAAAATTTTCTTCTTTCCAAAGAAATTATTTGGAAAAATTTTTCTTTCTTCGACAATATTTGAAAATAGTTTTTCTTTGGAAAATGTTGTAAAATTTCACTTTTCTATAGAACTGTTTGGCAAAATTTTTTGTTCCATTAACAACTTTTAGATAACTTATATTTCCTATAAAAAATTTTCTCTTTTTTCTATAGAAATTTTTCAAGAAAATTTCTCTTTCTATAGGAAATCTTCGGAAAATTCACATAAATATTTCCCTTTTGTAAAGAAAATATCCGAAAAAAATTTTCGTTTCTATAGAAAATCTTCAGAAAATTTTACTTTTCGGAAAATTTATTTCTTCTATAGAAACTTTTTCTTTTTTCTGCAAAAATATTTCGGAAAATTTATTTCTTGTATAAAAATTGGTTTCTTTTCTATAGAAAATCTTCGGTAAAATTTTCGTAAAATTAATCTATTCTTAAAAAGTTTCGAAAATTATAAAATTATAGAATATTTTCGGAAAATTTATCTTTTCTATAGAAAGTTTTTGAAACATTTTTCTTTTCCTATAGAAAATTTTCGGAAATTTTCTATAGAATAATTTCGGAAAATTTCTCGTTTCTAAAGAAAATTTTCGAAAAATTTCTACTCTCTATAGAAAATTTTCTGAAAATTTCTCTTTTCTATAGAAAATTTTCGTAAAATTTCTATTTTCTATTGAAAATTTTCGTAAAATTTCTATTTTCTATTGAAAATTTTCGGAATATTTCTATTTTCTATTGAAAATTTTCGGAAAATTTCTCTTTTCTATAGAAAATTTTAGGAAAATTTCTCTTTTCTATAGAAAATTTTCGGAAAATTTCTCTTTTCTATAGAAAATTTTCGAAAAATTTCTCTTTTCTATAGAAATTTTTCGGAAAATTTCTCTTTTCTATAGAAATTTTTCGGAAAATTTCTCTTTTCTATAGAAAATTTTCGGAAAATTTCTCTTTTCTATAGAAAATTTTCGAAAAATTTCTCTTTTCTATTGAAAGTTTTCGGAAAATTTCTTTTTCCCAATAAAACATTTTCGGAAATTTTCTCTTTTCTATAGAAATTTTTCGGAAATTTTATCTTTTCTATAGAAAATTTTATCTTTTCCATAGAAATTTTTTCGGAAATTTTCTCTTTTCTATAGAAATTTCTCGGAAATTTTATCAATTTTTTAGAAAATTTTTGGAAATTTTATCAATTCTATAGAAAATTTTCTACTTTTTATAGGAAATCCTCGGAAAATTTAACTTTTCTATAGAAATTTTTCGAAAGTTTTTCATTTTATAGAAATTTTTCGGAAATTTTCTTTTTTTCTATAAAAGAATTTTAGGGAATTTTTTCTCTTTGTGATAGAAAATCTTTGGAAAATTTTTCTTTTCTGTAAAAATCTTTCTATAGAAAATTTTCGAAAAATATATATATTTTTTTTATAGAAATTTTTCATAAAATTTCTCTTTTCTATAGAAATTTTTCGGAGAATTTCTTCTTTCAATAGAAAACATTCGAAAAATGCCTTTTCCGCAAATGCCTTTCAATAGAAAATTCTAAAAAAAAATTAAAAATTTCGCAAAATTTCTTTTGTCTAAAGAAAATTTTTTGAAAAAATGTCTCTTTCGTATGGAAAATTATCGGAAAATTTTTCTTTTCTATACAAATATTTCCAAAAATAATTTTTTTTAGTTTAAATGATATCCTTAACTATTTTCCTTAACTGTAGCTCAAGTAATTAAGTGAATTGGCAAATATTTATTAAACATTAATATAAATGAAAAAAAAAAATACTTAACACTCATAGCGTAAAATGTCTTTGCACAATAAATAACACAATTACGGATAAACGGGAATAAATTAAAAATTAAAAAATAAAACACATAGAAAAATAAAATTAAATTGTGATGAAAACACGGCATGTCACCAACAACTTTATATAAAATTTATCTTTATTATTAACGCTTTATGGGCGTAAGTTGTCATTCGAATAATAAATATACAGAAAATTTACTAATATTTTATAACTTAATATTTATCATACTCGATGTGAAGCTGGTCTATGACTTTAGGTCACGTGCCAGCGAGGATACAGCCGATATAAATGTCATACAAAATATTATGGTTTTTGTAAATCTGGCTCTTGTTATGGCCTTTAAAATTGTGCGAATATTTATCGCTTGTCGCGTGATAATGAGACGTAAACTGGAGGCTTATATTTTTAAATTATTTGAAGAAATTGAAGATGATTTTCAATTGAAATTATTTCATAATTTTGAATTTAGTAATTGTTATAAAATTATATTCTACAGATATTTTTGTCTTGTAGAGATTCTATCAAATTCAATTGCCTTAATCTATAAATGGTATTACGCAAGCTTTTTCTCCCTGTTCAATTATTTTCGTTTCATATTGACATTACAGGCCATAAGGGCAGTTTATTTGCAATTTGTTTTGATTATTATAAAAATTGATGAGAATTTAGAAAATCTGGAAAAATGTTTAAAAATTAATTTACATGAGAAACAACCACAACAACACCAGCAGCAGCATCAGCAAAAGAAGGACAAACAGCAAACAGTTGGACATCCGGCGGAAATGAATGTTTTTAATAATCAATGTGTTTTATATAATATTGACTGTAGTGTTGATAGTGATGGCAGCATATCTGTTGTCAGACACTATTTACTGCAACGTATCTGGACAATGAAATGTATTTATGGCAAAATAATCCAAATCTCTTTAATATGTTCATCATTATTTGGCCTATCCGTTTTACTAACGAATTTCCTGTGTATTTGTGAATTAACTGAAATTATGTATGTTGCAGTAACTGCACTCGCCTATCAGTCATTCGATCTAAGAGAGGTTTTGCATGGTCTGCATATGGTTTTGCCAATGGTTATAATCTTATTAAAAATGTGCTCGTTAAGTGATAAATGTTCGAAAAGGGTGAGTGTAATAAGGATTTTTATTAGAAAAATTATTTAAAAAATAATTACACAAATTTTCGAAAAATTTCTCTTTTTTTTAGAAAATCGTCTCTTTACTATAGAGAGTTTGAGAAAACGTTTACTATTCTATACGTAGAAATTTCTATAAAATTTTTTTTGAAAATTTCTTTTTTTTTCAAAATTCTTCTTTTTTTATAGAGAATTTTCGCAAAACTTCTTATTTTTATAGAAAAATTGTGAAAAATTTATTTTTCATTAGAAATAAATTCATTTTTCTTACAAAAAATTTCGGAACATTTACTTTTTCTATAGAAAACTTTCGTAAAATATCTCTTTTTAATATAAATTTTTCGGAAATTTTCTATTTTCTATAGAAAACTTATATTTTTTATAATTTTTCTTTTTATGAAAATTCATTGTTAAAATTTTTTCTCTATAGAAATTCTTAGAAAAATGTCTCTTTTCTATAGAAATTCATCCGATAATTTATGTTTTTTAAAGAATGTCTTCGGAAAATTCATGCTTTTTATTTAAATTCTTCATAAAATTTGTTCTTTCTATAGAAATTTTTCGAAAACTTTCTTTTTTCTACAGACATTTTTCGAAAATTTCACTTTTCTATAGAAATTCTTCCAAAAATTTTTCTTTTTTATAGGAATTCTTTGGAAAAATGTATACTTTTTATAGAAATTCTTCGTAAAATTTGTCCTTTCTATAGAATTTTTTTGAAAATTTTAATTTTTCTATAGAATTTTTTTTCGGAAAATTTCACGATTCTATGGAAATTCTTCCAGAAATTTATCTTTTTTAAAGAAATTCTTTGGAAAAATTTATACATTTTATAGAAATTCTTCGTAAAATTTGTCCTTTTTATAAACATTTTTCGAAAATTCTCTTTTCTAAAGAAATTTTTTGGAAAATTCTAGGAAAATTTGTCCTTTCTATAGAATTTTTATACAAATTTCTCTTTTCTATTGAAATTCTTCCGGAAAATTTATATTTCTCATAAAAATTCTTCAAATAAATGTCTCTTTTCTATAGAAATTCATTGAAGTTTTTTTTATAATGAAAAATCTTCGAAAAATTTCTCTTTTCTATAGGATTTCTTAGAAAAATTACCTTTTTTGTAGAAATTCTTCGGAAAAATTCATACTTTTTATGGAAATTCTTCGTAAAATTTGTCCTTTCTATAGAAATTCTTCGAAAAATTTCTCATTTCCCTAGCAATACTTCGGAATATTTTTTTCTATAGAAAATCCAAAAAAATTTCCTTTTTTATAGAAAATTCGAAAATTTGCGGAAAATTTTAATTTTTATAGAAATTTTCGAAAACTTCATATTTTTAATGAAAATTCTTCGTAAAATTTGTTCTTTCTATAGAATTTTTACAAAGTATTTCTCTTTTCTATAGATATTCTTCTGGAAAATTTATATTTGTTACAGAAAATCTTTAAATTAACTTCCCTTGTTATAGAAATTCTTCAAAACTTTTCTATTTTTTATAAAAATTCTTTGAAAAGTTTTTTTCTATGATAGAAATTCATCAAAAAATTCTTTTCTCTAGAAATTCTTCAAAAAAATTTCTCTTTTCTATTGAAATTCTTCGGAAAATTGTACTTCTTTATAGAAAATCTTCGTAAAATTTGCGATTTGTATGATTTTTTTACATAGAAATTCCTCCGAAAAATTTATATTTGTTATGCTTTAAACAAAATTTTCTTGTTATGTTCTTCGAAAATGTTTTCTTTTCTATAAAAATTGTTTGAAATGATTTTTTCTAACATAAAAATTTTTTAAACAATTCTCTTTTCTATTAAATTTCTTCGGAAAATAGTTTTTCTCTATTGAAAATCTTAGTAAAATTTGCGATTTCTGGGAAATTCTTTCTTTACATAGAAATTCTTCCAGAAAATTTATATTTGTTACATACATTTTTTCTTGTTATAGAATTTCTTTGAAAATTTTTTCTTTTCTATAGAAATCCTTCGGAAAAATTCAAAAAAAGTTTTTTTTTTCTATAATAGTAATTCTTCAATAATGTTTCTTCTCTATAGAAAAACTTCGTAAAATTTGCCATTTCTATGTAAATTTCTTGAAAATTATTTTTAAATTTCTCTTTTTTTTAGAAATTCTTCGTATATCAGGGTTTTCTATAGAAATTCTTCGGAATATTTCAGTTTCCTATAGAAATTCTTCGGAAAATATATCTTTCCTATAGAAATATTGGAGAAATTTCTATTTTCAACAGAAAAATTTCAATAGAGATTCTTGAAAAGATTTCTATAATAGAAATTCTTCGGAAATTTTTTGTTATAGAAATTTTTCAAAAAATTTATCCTTTTTATAGAAATTTTTCGGAAATTTTCTTTTTTTATCGAAATTTTTCGGTAAATTTCTTTTATCTATAGAAAATCTTCGGAAAATTTCGCTTTTCTATAGAAATTTTTTGAAAAAATTATATTTTTTATAGAAATTCTTGGAAAAATATATAAATTTCCAATAGAAATTTTTCTGATAAGTTTCGGAAAATTTGTCTTTACAATAATTTTTTTTTTTCGAAAATTTTCTCTTTTTCCCAGAAATTCTTTGGAAAATTTCTTTTTGTTATTAAAGTTATAGAAATTCTTCAGAAAATTTCTCTTTGTTATTTTTCTTTTCTATGGAAATTTTTAAAAAAGTTTTTTTTTCTATAGAAATTCTTTGGAAAATTTTATTTTTTATAGAAATTCTTTAGAAAATGTTTCTTTGTAAAGATTTATAGAAATTCTATGAAAAAATTTTATTTTTTAACAGAGAATTTTTCTTTTCTATAGAAATTCTTCAGAAAATTTCTATTTTTTTATATAAATTCTTCAAAAAATTTTCTCTTTCCTTTAGAAATTTTACGAATCATTTTTTGAAAGAAAATTTTCGAAAATTTTTTTTTTTGTTCTAAATATCAAATTTCCCTTTACTTAATTGTATAGTCTCCCCTATTTAGATTAATTTTCACCAACTAAACTTTTTAAAATTAAATTTTAATGTTTTATAACCCTTTAATAAACACTCTTCTCTTATTTAAATTAATCACACCTCATTGCTATTTTAGTTTTATTTCTTAAAAGAACAACTTTCTTTCTTGTTTCCTAACAAGAAAAGATTTTTCCCTGCAAATTTTATGCTTCGTTTACAAAGTGGCTGTTAATTTTTCGCTGACTTTAGACAATTAATTAAGGTTATTTTCGTGTTTTAATAAAATACAAAATAAAAAAAATGCTTGAATAAACAAGTAACAAAAGTTGTATTCAAAAACTTTCCTTTTTATATCGAGGGGGAACGTTGTAAAAACATTAATTAGCAGTTAAATACTTGTTATGCAATAATAGTCTTATTTTAAAGTTGACCTGTGTGCGTTACTTGTGTATAATTATATTTTATGTTGTAAACAAATTATTATGTTTTTTTATTGTATTTTCAAAAAGGAAATAAAAATATGTTTTTTCGCAAAAAAAAAAAAAAAACTTTTGATTACATGGCATTTTTCGATTTATGTTATTACTTTCGTTAGTGGGTATTAAAAATAGTTTTTTTAATGAAAAACTTTAGTTGGCAACAAAGCTTAAGGCTAACTTGTTATTTCAAATAATCAAACATTTGACCTTTAATCCTTTTCTTCAATTGTGTAAAAATATAAAAAAATACAATTTTCACCTAAACTCCGACTTAAACCTTTTTCTACTCTTCTACAGGTTATTGCAATAGCCAAACAATTGAAAACCTCATCGTTACCCGCTTTTTATATCGATGACTTCATTATGCAAATTCTACAAAATCCTATTAAATTTTCAGCCTATAATTTCTATGACTTAAATTTAAGTACAATTTTCAAAGTAAGTTTAATAAGAATCAAATCAAAAATAAATTTAATATTTAAAAATTCTTTTTAGATTTTTATTTTAGTTTTTGACTCAATGGTGATATTTCTACAACTTTTTGCTTTAACACAACTTGGTGAGGAGAAGAAGTAGTGCAAAAAGGATATGGATTTCGTAGTAAGGAGGTGTTTATATTACCACCTTCATTTTTCTGTGGCAACGCTAAACTATAAGTTTGAAACATTTTGTGTTTATTTTTTGTTGCTGTTGAAATTTGTGGCAACAAAAAAATTTATATATTTTATTTATACACGCAATAATCATCAATCGATTTATAAGTCAAGGCAAAATGTAAAGCAATAATTAGTAAAAAGTTTATTTTAGCACAATGTTGGCATAAAAAGGAAAAATCATATAAAAAAAAAAAAATTATTATGTATAAAAAAACTATACTAAAACACTCTTTAGGGGATTGTCTGTGCAAAATGTCTTAAGTAACAATTTTGAAAAATTTACAAAAAAAATTTTTTTAAAATAAAAAATATGATAAATTTTACAAGAAACTTTGGGAATTTTTTTCAATAGAAAAAGAAAATTTTCAAAATTTTTTAATAAAAGAAAGAAATTTTGCAAAGATTTTTTTATAAGAAAGAGAAGTTTTCCGAATATTTTCTTTAATAATGAAACATTTTTCCACAATTTTCTACAAAAAAAAAAAAAATCGGAAATTTTTTATAAAAATGAAAAATTTTCTGAAAATTTCTACACAAAGAGAAATTTTACAAAGAAATTTTTCAAATATTTTTTTTTTTATAAAAAAGAGAAGTTTTCCGAATATTTTCTTTAATAAGGAAACATTTTTCAACAATTTTCTTACAATTTTACGAAAAATTTCTATATAAAGAGAAATTTTACAAACTTTTTCTATAAAAAAGAGATATTTTTCGAAATTCTTCTATAAAGAAGAGAAATTTTTCAAATGTTTTTCATAAAAGAGAGAAAATTTGCAGACATTTTCCTATTCAAAATGAAAAACATTTTCTATTAAAAGATAAATTGTCAGAAATTTTTCAAATATTTTCTATAAAAAAATCTTTCCGAAAATTTTCAAAATTAAGAAAATTTAAAAAAAGAAAGTTTTCTATAAAGAAGTGAAATTTTTGGAATGTTTTTTTTTATAAAAATTTTCAGATTTTCTTTTTTATAAAAATGGAAAACATTTTCTATAAAAAGTTAAATTATAAAAAATTTGTCAAATATTTTCTATAAAAACAAGAAACTTTACAAAAATTTTCTATAATTTTCCACAAAAAATAAAAATTTCGAAAATTTTCTATAAACAAGAAACTTTTTACGAATGTTTTTTTTTTTTATAAAAAGAGAAACTTTTAAAAATATTTTTTTAAAAAAATGGGACATTTTATCTATAAAGAAATTCAATTTTCCATAAAACATATTTCCTTTCTATAGAAAATTTACGAAAACTTTTTCCATTCTATAGGAAAATTTATCTTTTCTATAGAAATTCTTGAAAAAATGTAATATTTCTGTATTATTTTTATTCTTTAAGGGAAAAGAAATTTATTGAAAAATTTCTCTATTCTATAAAAATTCTTTGGAAAATTTATTTTTTCTATAACATTTAAAAAAAAAAATGTTTTTTATAGACATTTTTAGGAAAATGTTTCTTTGCTATTGAGATTTTGCCGAAAATTTTCAAGAATTTTCTATAAAAAAGATATATTTTCTCTAAAAAAGATATTTTCTATAAATTCTTTATAAAAAGTAAAATTTTGTCAATAAATTAAGAAATTTTTTTATAAAAAGAGAATTTTTTCAAAAAATTTCTATAAAAAAAATAGATTTTTAAAATTTTTGAAGAAGAAAAATTTAAAAAAATCCAATTAAAACAGACAAATTTTACTAATATTTTACGTTCCCACGACAATTGGATCTTCGCTCCGGAGTCATACTCGGCCAAAGATTGTCAACCCAGCGAAAGCTGTATCAACCGAAAGCTTTTCCCCAGTAAAGAACTAGCGGCCACAGTCGAACTGTTACAACAACAAATATTTTCTACATAAAGATAAATTTTTCTATGAAAAGTTATTTCGAAAGTTTTCTATATAAAACAGAAAATATCTAAACATTTTCCTTAAAAAGAAAAAGTTTTCATAAAGAGAGAAATTTTGCAATTTTTTTTTAAAGACACATAGGACATTTTCCCAATAATACCAAGTCTTAGTTTTGTTTGGTAACGCGGCAATTGCGTTTATAAATCAAATATTTTATTTTATATAAAAAAGAAATAAAAATGTATTTTTATTATTTTATTTTTAGTTGATTTGACATTTTATATCATCAATATTTTAAATGTTTGATAGACATCTAAAACGTATAAGTGATGATGATGTCTATAAAAAAATATTGCTCATACGTTTGATGTATAAGAAATCGTAAAAAAAATGATTTTTAAAATATTGAAAATTTCTTTATTTTTCAAAATGTATCTTTTTCATAAAAAAATTTAAAAAGTTTAACTTTTTCACATTAAAAACTTTTCTTTTATTTGTTTTATACAAAATTTTGCTTTAAAAAAAAAAATGATTTCTAATTTTTGTTCTGAGAAATGTGGGGTTTCGAAGACACTCAATTCATTCATTCATAACCTTTAGTTAAGCAAAAAATAAAATTTTGCTCAAGAGTGAAAAAACTAATATTTTTGCACAACTTAACAAACCTACAAAAACAAAAAAATTCCACGAATTTTGTCTAAACTTTTTTAATTATAAGAAAAATAATGTAAAAACTACATTTTTTACAATAAACTGTGCAATTACTATACGCTTTATTTCAGTTCAAAGTATGAGCACAATGAGAAAGTGTTTTTTAGTTTTTTTTATTATGATTAATACTAATTTACAAAAAAAATAATTTAATATAAAAAGCTTGTTGATTAAAAAGTTGCTTAATTTTTCTTAATTGAAATAAATTTTTATTTTTTTACATCATCTCTGTAAAATAAATATAAATGTGTAAAATTGTAATTGCAAAATAAATATTTATAATATGTGTATGTAGTACGTACAAGTTATTGAATTTCATTATTTAAAATATTCATTAATTAATTTTGAAGGTTCATTAGTGCGTATGAGTAATTTGTATTTGCTTACTTTTTTAAATTAAATATTACGTATACGTACATGTTTATGTACTGCATGGGAATATGTTTAAAATGTTTATTTAAATGTGGAAATGTTTAAAATTTAACTGCAAAACTACTACAAAAATTATAATTTTTTTTTAAATTTTTTTATAAAGAGACATTTGTCGAAAATTTTCTATAAAGAGAAATTTAGCAAAAATTGTCTATAAAGAGAAATTTAGCAAAAATTTTCTATAAAGAGAAATTTAGCAAAAATTTTCTATAAAGGAATGCAATTAGGGAGATTATTACACTATTTGTCGTTAGACTATGTTGAGTGTTAGGGCAATGTAACGTGCATGGTAACGGGGCTTCGGACGATCAGATTCGAAACAGAAAAAGGATGGCAAAACTATTATTTGTCACTCTAATAGGTTGAAGTTCGATAAAATACCCGATGTCATCTACCATTCCTGTAACTAGTAGTAGTCAGTAAATAGGGATAGCAGTATACCGGACTATTGCAGGCTATGCGAGGTTGAGGAGAAAGTAGAAACGATCGAGCACATTATTTGCCAATGTCCTAGGATACAGAATTTTAGACTGAAATAGCTGGGGAATAGGTTCCACGAAGAATTGGAGGAATTTGAGGGAATTAACCCTTTGGTTGAGCTTTATAAGAGGACAGGGTTTCTCTCTCTCTATCTTTCTTTTTTATTATATTTTCATTTATATATCCTTATTTACCTATCTTTTTATTGTCATGTTTGTTTAGTGTTCTTTGTGTCTCTGTTTTTGAATCTTCACTTCTTGAAGGTAATCACAATGGACCTTATAGTCTCCGAGTGTTTATATGGTGTATAATCCTTCTTAACCTAACCTTCTATAAAGAGAAATTTAACGAAAATTTTCTATAAACAGAAATTTACCATAAGAAATTTTGAATTTTTTTAAGAGAAATTAAGCAAAATTTTTCTATAAACAGAAATTTTGAAAATTTGTTTTTAAAGAGAAATTTTCGCAAAATTTCTATAAAAAGACCTTTTGAGAGAATTTTCTGAACAGAGAAATTTTGAGAAAAGTATCTATAAAGACTTCTATTATTTAAAAAAAAAAATAATTTTCTATAAAAACAGAGAAAAGTGACTCCGAAAGACATCTGTCTGTAGAAAGGTAAAACATTTTAGAGAATATTTGTCTGCAGAAAAATTACTCCGAAAAACACTTGTCTACAGAAAAATTAGTTCCAAAGATACATGTCTGTAGATAAGTAAATTCGAAAGGTAATTCTCTATAGAAAAGTGGTTTTAAATAATATATCTCTTTCGAACCGAGACTTCGAAAGACATTTGTTTAAAAAAAATACTCCGAAAAACATTTGTCTATAGAAAAATTAGTTCCGAAGATACATGGCTGTAGAAAAATTACTTCGAAAGAAATTTCAAATGATAAATGCCTTTAAAATATAACTTTAAAACCCATTTGTCTATAAAGTGATTCAGAAAGTTGTTTATCTATAGAAAAGTATTTTCAAAAGACATTTTCGGAGTAACTGTAGAGAAATGACCTAGAAACATGACTTTGTTTTGCGGAAGTAAAATTTAATCCGTAAGATATTTGTCTATAGAAAAGTGTCTTTAACAGGTATTAGTCTAAAGAACTGTTACTCCGAAAGCTACTTCTTTCTTGAAGAGGAACTTCGAAAGTGAAAATTGACTCTGAAAAATATTTGTCTATAGAAAATATATTCAAAAGATAATTGTCTACACAAAAGTGTCTCATAAGCGAAACGTTACTCCGAAAGATATTTGTTTCTAGAAGCAAAACATCGAAAGAGAAAAATTTTGTTTTTAAAAAAGTGACACTTGTCGCGAATATTGTTTTCAAATGACATTTCGAAAACAATTCTCCGAAAGATATTTTTTTATAGAAAAAACTTGCCTGTAGAAAAGTGAAGTGTATTTGAAAGACATTTATTTAAGAAAACGTCATTCTGCAAGTCATGAGTAGAAGAATGACTCCAAAAGACTTTTCTATAGAAAAGTGTATTCGAAAGATTTTTAACTACGAAAAACTACCTCAAAAACCATTTTCAGTAGAATGACGCATTTTTAAAGTCGAAGAAATGTCGTGTTATAGAAAATTAAAATAAATTTTTTTTAATTAACTTTATTATTCCACTGACTGTTGCTAAAAGGATCTAGTCAATTAATTTGGTTTGGTTTAATATTTAGCCGACCAGTCTCTTCAGAAGAAAAAGTAATCTTATCATAAAAAAGTATTTTGTTCTTTTTAAACAATTGTTGATGAGATCAGTTAGGATTTTTTGTTTCCTCAACATACAAAAAAAAAAAGACATAAAACTGTGCATTTAACTAAGACTATAAATAAAGTGACACGTATTAAGCGAAACATGTTTTGGAAAATCTTAAGAACTTCATTAAACAAAGCTTACAAGTGTCCAAATAAAAATCCTGTTTCTTCTGTTATTGAATTTGAATTTTTTTATAAAAACTAATTTTGTATGACTAATTTCTTTTCACATCTTGCTACAACTTGCAGTAAATTTATTACTTTATTCTCCTTTTTTACATATTTCTATTTTTTTGTGGCATTAACAAAACAATGTGTCTGTATTTTACAAGGCAATAATACTTTTGGGGATTTAAGTCCTTCCACAATATGGATATTTATGGCATTGTATGTTTATTTTTTTGGGTGACACTATATGTGTGTATTTCTATATCTATCAAAATATGTATTTGTGTGTAGAACACTGTATATATTTGTTTTATTTTTTCAAATGTGTTAATATGACTTTTTTATGTTCACTTAACTGTCAATTCATTTGAGTATTGTAGATGAAATGAAAAAAATACAAAAAAAAAAGAATAACTCAAAACAAACTTTTAAATAAAAATTGGTTTAAAAATTTATAAACAAACTTTATTTTGAAAACAACAGGTTGTGGCCTGAATATTAAATATTTTTCTGTTGCATTTGTGTAGAAGGAAACGATGGAGTTTTATAATAAAAAAAAAATCTACGCAAAAAATTGTTTTTTTTTCCGAAAAGCATCACAATTT
This sequence comes from Lucilia cuprina, assembly GCF_022045245.1. Classification (NCBI taxonomy): domain Eukaryota; kingdom Metazoa; phylum Arthropoda; class Insecta; order Diptera; family Calliphoridae; genus Lucilia; species Lucilia cuprina. Next base: position 36,607,499 of record NC_060951.1, on the reverse strand, counting down.
TGTGATATTTTGTAAACTAAACATATAGTATTATATAACAATATATAATATATAATTTATGTACAAAACTTTGACAGAAATGTAAGACAATGAATTTCACAGCTAAATTGTGAACCTATTTATTACAGATTCTTACAGACTTAAGACATGACACTTGAAGTAAAACTTATTTAGAACTAAAATAGAACGGAACTGGAACTGAACTGGAACTGAAATAGAAATGAACTAAAACTGAACTAGAACTGAACTAGAACTGAACTAGAACTAGAACTGAACTAGAACTGAACTAGAACTGAACTAGAACTGAACTAGAATAGAACTAAAACTGAACTACAACTGAACCAGAATAGAACTAGAACTGAACTAGAACTGAACTAGAACTGAACTAGAACTGAACTAGAACAGAACTAGAACTGAACTAGAACTGAACTAGAACTGAACTAGAACTGAACTAGAACTGAACTAGAACTGAACTAGAACTGAACTAGAACAGAACTAGAACTAACCTAGAACTAGAACTGAACTAAACTGAGCTAGTATTAGACGGTAACTTAAAGAGAGCTCTGTAGAAACTAGTCTTCAAAAGCTGAGTAAGAAGATTTTGCTCTCGCAAGAGAAATCAGTATAAATACTCTTTATACTCTATTCAACAGTCGACAGTTGATTTTACTTTGTCTACATAAATATATCTATTTTCTATTTACGTTGTGCATTTATTTATTTGTTTTAAAAATTTACAACATATCCTTTTATTAGCCCCTAAGTACCTAACAAATACTATAAAATCCTATTTCAATAATACAAACAAAAATTCAATTCTCTTTACAGATTTTTGCACATAAAATAATTATATTTAGATTTAACAAATACTCCAAGTGTTGGGTATAGTTGTTGAATCTCAAAAAGTTAAATGTACAAATTTTCCATTTATTACTTGTAGTATTTGTTTATATACGAACCTCAGGGGTGAGAAGGAGATGTGTTAGTTAAGAGTCTGTCTGTCTGTCGTTGTTTAAATGTCTACTGTATAATTTGTCAATCTTAATTAAAAACAAAAAAAGAAAGCAAGTAAAAGATAATGAAATAAATAAAAAAACATATATACATACATACATACTTACATATAAACATAGATATTGTATGTAGAAAGTATTATATCCCTAGAGTGTTGATTTAGCAAAGTGGCTTGATATTTTCTGTTTGCTTATAGTTTTTCTAAATAAAACTCAGATTTTTTTTCTTAAACAAATTGAAAATCCTAACAATACTGTCAACACAATGTAGACAATGTTATAAGTTCCTTTAGACAATGTTATAAGTTACTTTAACTAATTGGAAAATATGAATATAAGAAAATTTACAGCAAGTGGATTTGCATTCACAAAAGTACTTTTACTGTAGGGAATATATTTGTTTAGTACTTTTGTAAAAGTAGAATTTTTTAATATTCATTAGTAATGAAAAAAAAAACTCATTTACTTACAAAATTAATTTTTGCCCATTACTGTTTTAAACTAATATGAGTTTTTTATGTATTCTAATAAAACTCCCAGCAGTTCGACAAAGAGTCAATTCATACGAAAAAGAGAGTAATTTCCACTAATAGTTAACCGCCATATTATTGTCCCATAGTATTTTATAGAGTATACACTTGAAATTTTTAAATTCTAGTTCCATTAATATCTTACCACCTGGCTGACTCCATTTCGTATGTTTTTGGTCTTTCGTTGTAATCGTCACTTTAGTGTCCCTTTGTAAGCGAGAGCCGAGGCAATCGTCTCTTTACTGTCTCCAAGTAATCTAGAGATTAGACTTTTAAAAGTTGTTTTTGTTTTATTGAACTTCCAAAAGTAGTTATTTTACCCATCTTTTGGAGAAATGATTAATATGCCACCATCTGGTTGACTCAAATTTATATCTTTCAGGTCAATAGTCACCTTGATGTCCCATAGTGTTCTGGAGAGTTGACACTTTAAATTTTTGAACATTTATTTCCATTAATATCATACCACCTTTTGGCTCCAATTCGCATGTTGTGGGCCATTCATCAAGAATAAATGTAAATCGTGACTATCCTAGAACACGTCCATGTCCTAGTTTTATAGCAAGAAAAGTAGCGCCAGTTAAATAGCTAGTAATGTGACTGACTTTCAAGAACCCATTTGGAGATTACCATCCTTTGACTATTTTTGATCGGCTTTTGACTGTCTCCTTGTAGGGTGTAGAGTGACGATTGACTTTCTCGTAGGACAAGCCCATGTTAAAATGGGCCACCTGAATACCTGGGTATTCAGGTGGCTAGGGGCCACCACAAGTTGTAGGTTAAGTGGTTCGGGACTGTCCCGTCGAACTACTGGGCTGTTACTTGTAATACGTAGCGTATGACTGTATTTTACATTCAATGTCAATTGTTTGTATGTTTTGTTTGTTTCAGTTACCAAAATGACCCCAGGGAATATTCTTAAGATGTTTATATATGTATTTACTCACATACATATGTATATATATATTTTTTTAAATTTTATAAAATAAAAAAATGTATGTGACACGTGTTATTGTGAAATTGTGCAGAAAAATATTTTTTGCTTATAAAAAAACAAAGTATTACAAAGACAGTTGAAAGTCTCGGAAAATTTGTCTTAGAAAAAAATCCTTAACATCTTTAGTTTTTCACTTTGCAAAAAAGAAACCTCTATAAATACTAACAAAATTGTCATTCCACTTGTGTATTTTCCATTTTTTTGCTTAAATTTATATTGTTTCAATTTAAATACGTATTTTTTTTATTTAAGACAACGACGCACATAAGTCAAATAACTTATATAAGGTTCAAAATAACAAAAAACGACAACAACAAAAAGGCCACCTACATTAAATGTTCATGCACATGAACAAATTTCTGAATAAAAAAAATAAAATAATAAACTAATTTTATGGAAAATTAAGTAAATTTGTAGACAAACGAGATTTGAGTTTTGAATTTTAATGATTTTTATATCCTCAACCACTATAGTGGGGAAAGTTATTATATGTTTGTGCTAATGTTTGTAACACAAAAAAAAAATGGTCCCACACCTCAAAATATACCAATCGGCTCAGAATCACTTTCTAAGTCGATTTAGTTATGTCTGTCCGTCCGTCTTTCCCCCGGGGGAATGTTACCTTGAAGTTATTGCAATCACGGGTTAAAAAGGTACTAACAATACCTCTAGTCTAAGTCGAGTGTAAAGATACTTTTAGTCAATCACTTTCTAAGTCGATTTAGCTATGTCCGTCTGTCCTTCCCCCGGGGGAATGTTACCTTGAAGTTATTGCAATCACGGGTTAAAGGTCTAAGTCGAGTGTAAAGATTTGCCTCCAATACTTTTAGTCAAAGACTAAGCGTGTTATTGCAATCCAGGCGACCTTTAGTCCTCTATACTATAAACTGATGATGCCGCATGTATCCTGTTTGTCAACCCCCGGGGCATGTTTCTTTTGTGTTATTGCAATCCCGAGTAAAAGAGGTGCTAACAGTACCTCTATAAAATGGAGATACCACATGTATCCTGTCTGTCCACCCCCGGGGGCACGTTATCTTGTTGTTATTACAATCCCTTTAGGCTTGCGGGACTATAAACTGTGTACAAAGAAGCTTATGCTTGATTCCTGAACCCGATCGGTCTTTCTTAACGGTCATTTAGTGGATGCCTTTAAATAGCTGGGGAATTTTCAGCTTTGCGTTCAATGGTTGCCTGTCATTCCGTAGAGAGATCTTTATGATCCTTGGAATGGAACTGATACGAATAATGGTGAAAGATCAGAAAATAATCCATATATGGGAGACTAGTACTGATTTAGTATGCCTTTTCACGCTTCGGGGAAATTTTTTGTCCGGAAAATTGCTTATACCTGATGTAAGCATTTGACCCTTGCCTCCATATAAAGTGCAATTCTGAAAATGTCTTGAAGGTCAAATTCACTTACAAACACTAATATCACGATTAAATTCGGCATAAATAACTTCATTATAAACAAAAATTCCTCTATCAAAATTTACAAGGATATGACCACATTTACCCTTGCCCCTTATATAACTCCTCTTTATGAAATCTCTTTTTTCCTCAATTTTTAAAATATTTCGAAATTAAAGAGTTTATAATCTAGTTGATAGCATGATAGTTATATTAGTTCTCACTAGAATGATTTAGTACTGCTTAGTTGAATTAAAATATTATTTTAAATTATATTATTAAATAAAAGTAAATAAATTTTTAACTTTCTTACCATTTATATTCTGTTAGCATTTCTTTAAATTTCTCAAATGGAAATCTTACCTAAAAAGAGATAAGGAAAAAATTAATTAATTATATATATTTATATATTTTATAGTTTATTATAACTAAAAATTTTAAACATTTTTATTATAAATTTAAAAATGTTTTAAAAATTTAAATAATCGTTTGTTAGGTAATCCCACAACAACTGCAAAGATGCCACAACCGATTCATAAAGTTATATTAAAATTCATGACATCATAATCCTGATAATGATTGTCATGATAGAAAATAAACTAAAACACTATATTTATAGAAAAAGAGCAACTAGCAGCAACATTTTAATTGAAAGTTTAGCTTCAGCTTATGCATTGCGTACTTTTTGCTAGACATAATATTTTAACACCATTTCACAGAACTGAACTAGAACTGAACTAGAACTGAAGTAGAACTGAACTAGAACTGAACTAGAACTGAACTGGAACTGAACTAGAACGAAACTAGAACTGAACTAGAATTGGACTAGAACTGAACTACACTGAAAAAAATCCATGCTTAATATATACGAAAAATGTCGTACATTGTACGAATCATTCGTTGTTTCGCACCACGAAATTCTTTCGTAATATATACGAAATTGTAAGAAATATTTTAGTATAATGCAAAATATTCTTGAAGAAATTAATTCCCTGCAGGAAATGAAGCGATAATTGTCTAAATGCCACTAGTACTAATACTAGTTCAAGAGGCACTAGTACAAATAGGGCATGACTTTCTATGGAAAAGTACTAGT
>NC_060951.1:36598330-36602350 GCF_022045245.1 Lucilia cuprina | reverse complement strand
TCTAGTCTATAGTCTAGTCTATAGTCTAGTCTATAGTCTAGTCTAAAGTCTAGTCTATAGTCTAGTCTATAATCTAGTCTATAGTCTAGTCTATAGTCTAGTCTATAGAGTATATAGTCTATAATCTACTTTATAATCTAGTCTAAAATCAAGCCTATAGTCTAGTTTATAGTTTATTATGTAGTCTAGTTTATAATTTAGTCTATAGCCTAGTATATAGTCAAGTATTTAGTCTTGTCTATAATCTAGTATATAGTATGGTCTTCAGAAAAAGCTTTAAAAAAATATTTAATATATTTCCAAAACCTTTATCTGTATGCTTGTTGGGTATTGATGTGTATGTTTTATTTTTTCAGCATTCACATTAAATTACTTGTGCATGGAATTTTTTATTCAACCACAATTAGTTTTATTGAAAATATTCTTTCAATAAAAATTTCTCCCTTTTTTGCCACACTTGTTGTTTGTACATTTACGAATTTCATAAAATATTTATAATATTAAATGCTGCTACAACTAAAAGAAAAACAATCTTCAAAAATTAAACACAACAAAAAGTTTTTAGCAATTATCTCAATGGCTTCTTTTTTTTTCTTGGGGCATTAGGGAAGACAAGAAATTTTTGTATTTGAAGTTTTTATTATTACTTGACAATATAGCTGTTGAAACCAATCGAGTGAAGTTGAAAATTTCAACTTGAAAGGACTCCGTTATTCTTATATTAAAGTTTACTTTTTAATTTTTTTTATGAAACAGTGTTTAACATTGTAGTTTTAAACAATTTTATATAGCTTATCAGTTTTTTTGCTTTTAAATAATCTCCGTCAGATAGTTCTCTGTGGAATAGTTTTTTTTTTAAGTAATTTTAAAAAACAGTTTTTTTTAATCTGTTTTCTATAGAACAATAATTATTGAACAAATTTCTTTAAACTAATGTACGGTTTTCCATAGAACAGTTTATATTTTAGGCACTTTTATGTAAAAAACTTATTTCTTTAAGACACTTTCTTATAGGACAGTTAATTTTCTAGGAATTTTTCTACAAACAGTGTGTGCAAACAGTTTTCTGCAAAACAGTGTGTTTTTATGCCGTTTTCTATAGAACACTAGTTTTATTTCTAGCGAATAAAGTCTTTTGGATAGTTTTCCTTATAAGTTTTTCTATTGTTTTCTTTAAAAATTACCATTTTAAACAGTTTTCTGTAGAGCAGTGTTGATTTAGACTACTGAACGGTGTCTTATTCCCTAAAAAGTGTTCTCTTTTGTTTTCTACAGAAAAATTACTTTTTGTACAGTTTTTTTATAAAATAATACCATTTGATACAGTTTTCTTTAGAGCAGTGTTTATTTATATAGTTGTCTATAGAACGGTGTCTTATTCATTGGAAAGTTTCCTGAAACTGTACCCTTTTATGTAATTATCGTGAAATAGAGTTCATTTTAAGCAGTTTTCTGTTAAACAGTGTCGATTTTAGACAGTTTTATATAGAACACTACTTTCTATTCTATTGAATATACTGCCTTAGGTAGTTTTCTATAGGACACCTCCTTCTTCGAAAAGCTTTTTTAAAACAGTGTTTTCTTTAGAGCATTTTCTATAAAACAATAACTTTTTTCTTTCAAGCATTTTCTATAAAACAATAACTTTTTTTCTTTAGAGCATTTTCCATAAAACTTTTTTGTAGAGCAGTGTCGGTTAAGGCAGTTTTTAAGAAAAGTTTCTTTTTTAGCCATTTTTCTCTAGAACACTTGTTTCTTAGAACAGTTTACTTTGTAAAAAATGTTCATGAAACATTGTGCTTTTATGCTGTTTTCTATAAAACAGTGTATATTTAGCAAGTTTTCTATAGAACGCTGCTATAGAATAATTTTCCACAGATAGAAAACAGTTTATATTTTTATATAACATAAGAGTTTTGTATAAAAAGATTTACGGAATGGTTTTCTCTAGAGCGGTTTCTTTAGTACACACTTTTCTGTAAAGCACTTATTTTCAGTTTTCTATAGCAGAGTTTATTTTTTAAAATATTTTTTCATTAAGCAGTGTCTTTTTAAACAGTTTTCTGTTATTATTGTTTTCTTTAGTCAGTTTTTCTATAGATAAAGGATTTTTCAAACTCGTTATTGTTTTATGTTTAATTTAGAAAATTGTATTTTATTTTCCTACAAAAATTGCATTTTTTTTAATTATAGCAAACAAAAATATTGCCCATATTTTTTCAATTAAACTAGTTTACCTCAGTATTATTTTAAACAAAAAAAAACTTTTTTAGTTTTCAATAAACTATGAAAATGAATTGTATTAATTGAAAAGTTCGCCTATAACTTTTATGTGTGAATGAATGAGTCAGTGAGTGAGTGGGTGAATGTGTTTGTGTGGGAGTTTATCTATCTATGTGTTGGTATTTATTGCCTTAAGGAAATTTTGCAATACGAAATGCATTCAAAGCATTTTTTTAACTATTTATAAATGTGTTAGTTTGTGTATAAGTATTAGAATAGTAGATTTTAATTCCACCCCCTTTGCAACTAATTGTGTGAATATTGTTGTTATTACTATTTCCTTTATCATTATAAGATCATCCTGTTTGTCGTTTGAAATTTTAGAAAAGGGGAAGGTGGACGTATAATAGCTAGATAAAAATGAGCAACTTGTGCGAATCGAAATAGTTGAAAAAAGTGTTTAGTAAGCTAAAATTTACCATTAAAGTAAAATAAGTAACCGAGTTTACATTTAACTGTAGCTTAAGACTTCATGCTTTTAATCGAAATAGTGCTATAAATCTTTAAAAATATTTATCTCAGTCCTTTTAATACTAAGTAGTTTTCAAAAACAACTTTCTCAGAAAACACTCGATTATTCAAGCACTCTAATTTCTTATGCACAGCATTTTTCCACACAAATGAACAAAAACAACTACAGCAACAACATTAACAACAACAACAAGTATAAATAAAGCCAACTACAAGTGTAACAGCAACATCAACAATTACAATAACAGCACAACTGCAGCAATAAACACAAACAGCACAGCAGTAACATGAACAACAACAACTGCTGTTGCCTTTAAGTAGTTCGTTCGTAGGCATTTAATCATTAAAGCGGAAATATGTCTAAAAGCATTTTATAAAACAAAACCAAACTATAACGATTATAAATGTACATTTGATTAAACGGTGCAGCAATTCATAAGTCACCAAAAAAAGTTATATTAATGAACAAATTTTTAATCTTTTGCTTTTGACATTATTTTATAATTTTTTCTTTCAAATTTTTTTAAATTAATATTTGCAAATTTTTTATTAACTTAACAATTGAATCTCGTCATAATCAAATGATTGCTTACGAATACCCTTAAGAGAAAGAATATTACAAAAAAAAAAAAACTTTTCTTCGTTTTGGCATTTTTAAATTATTAAATCTCCCATAGTGAATATGATTCGTTCAAAATAGTTGTGAATGTTATATTGATACAATGGATTTTAGTTTTAAGTTTTTTTGATATGTAAGAAAAACTACGAAATGCAACTTTATACACTGTTTCCACTGTTTTTTTCTTTCTTTTTTTGCAGTATTCTTAGACAGATTATATTAGAATGACATTTTTTACATTGTTTTCTTTAAAACTGTTTTATTAAAACTGCTTCTTTTAAACAATTTTCTCTAATATTGAGTCTTTTAGATAGTATTCTATAGAAAATTTTCTTTACAATATAATTTTCTTTTAAACAGTGCTTTCTGCAAAAAAAGACAATGTTTACTGAGACCTTGTCTTTTTTTACAGTTTTCTTTTCAACATTCTTTAAAACGTTGTATTTTTCCACTTCGTTTTTTATCAGATACTTCTCTATAGAACAGAGTCCTTTTAGAAAGTTTTCTAAAGAAAAGTATTTTTTAAAGTTTTCCAGTAAAAGTTCTAGTTCAGTTCTAGTTCAGTTCTAGTTCAGTTCTAGTTCAGTTCTAGTTCTAGTTCAGTTCTAGTTCAGTTCTAGTTCAGTTCTAGTTCAGTTCTAGTTCAG
>NC_060951.1:36585943-36598230 GCF_022045245.1 Lucilia cuprina | reverse complement strand
ATAGACTAGACTATAGACTAGACTATAGACTAGACTATAGACTAGACTATAGACTAGACTATAGACTAGAGTATAGACTAGAGTATAGACTAGAGTATAGACTAGACTCAATACCAGACTATAGACTAGACTATAGACTAGAGTATAGACTAGACTCTATACCAGACTATAGACTAGACTCTATACCAGACTATATACTAGACCACATACTAAATTATACTTAGACTATAGACTATACTATATACTAGATTATGTGCTAGACTATAGATTAGACATATAGACAAGACGATTGAATAGACTATAAGCTCTTAACGTCTGTCATTTTGATTTTTGTTATAGATATGTACATTTTAATATGGGTATACATTTTGCTTTGTATATGTATGTAGTTGTAAACTAAAAATTATGATGAAAAATAATTTACTGACATTGAGAACATTAAAGATACTTGAAATTTTCTTTTATTACTTTTTCATTTTGTAGTTGTTGCTTTTTTTTGTTTCGTTTGCATCTTCTTTTGATAACTTTCCAAAAAGTTAATGGCATTAAAGCCAGTAAGAATCACAAAATTTGTATGTTACTTTTTTTGCTGGAATAATATTTTTTTCTGTTCGTATTCATGTTCTTTTTATGGCTGCTATTAAAATTTAATATTTTTAAAAGGATTTAAATGAAAAAGCTTTTATTTTTAAAAATGTTAAGAAAACATTTAATTTGTTATAAAGAAAAGTTATAAATGCAAAGTGATATTTGATTTTAAATGGTAATTAAATATTTGTTTTTCTTTAAGGATTTTTAAATAATTGCTAATAGTTTAAAAGTGTGATTTATCAGGGTAGACTGTAAAATAAGTCAAAATTTTGTAAATAAAAAATTATATTCTAATTTTAATCCAAAGCTTAAATATGATTGCCATAAAGACAATTTTAATTTAATTTTACTCTCCAGAACCCTTGATTGCTATTAACTATATAAACTAAAATTAAGTATAAATCTCCACCCCTTTTAAACTACTTATTTTAATGAGCTATAGAAAACTTTCTGTAGCATATTTTTGGCATTTGAACTACTAATTAGTAACTCAATATACGTATTTCTTTATATTATTATAATAATATTAAATTACTAAGTTTTTTGTTTAAGTTTTGATTTTTGTTTAACAAACAATAAAAAAAATAAATAATTTTTATTGACAATGATTTTTTTTAAATCATTGTTCTTTCTGCAAACAATAGACAATGTAAATACTGGTCGAATATAATATTGCTATTTTAGTAATGTTGGGTTTGGGGGTTCGATGATAATTTCGTTTAACAAAAAAAAAAAAAAAGAAAAACAAAAGTGTTGCATGACCCCTTTTGTATGTGAAAATATTATTTGTTTAAACTCCCACTAGAGCAATATAGAAGACACGCATGAATAACATTCAAATAATAGGGAATATAGTAGATATGTATGTATATATTGAATATAGGGTGTGCGCTGCAAAATTATAATAATATTACATAACTATATTTAAGACTAAAATTAAGACTATAGTTTTAACTATAGTCTTAAACGTTTTGACTTTTAGTTTAGACTATATTTTTTTTGGAACACCATACTAATATTAAAATAGGTACTTGTCTATAATTTACTAATACACATGAACGAATAATATTAAAACAAATTGCTAACCAGAAAACATTAATTAAATATTTGTATGTTCAAATAAAAGTTGTATTTATTTCAATTTATTTTCATGTAGAGGTTTAACTTTGAAACCTAATAAATCACATGATAAACCAAGTTTTCAGTTTTCTTTTTTTTTTTTTTGAACATAACGCCAAATATATTGAAAAATTTTCGAAATTGAAATCTACACCAAACACAACCACAAAAGCACACACTCACACATTAAGGGTTTTTTTGGAATAGTATAATAAATCAGTAAAATAAAAAATAAAATGTAGAAAATAGGGCTTTTCCTAAATATTAAAAAAAAATGTTAAGGAGTGTAATAAATAATTTTGGGCAAAATAATAGGCGTAATAGTAAGTAAATTTATTTAAATTATAACCTTTGACTTTGCTTAAAGCATGACTATATTTTTAACCATAGTCAACAATAGAGTATGAATTATACTAAAAGACTATGATCTAATTTATATGAAGACTATAGTCTAAATAACAGTTGGGAACTATAGTCAAAATTTTAGTCTGAACTATAGTCTGAAATATTGTTTAATGTAAAGACTATAGCCTAATTATAGTCAGGATTACAGACTAAACTAAAGTCTGAAATATAGTCAGGACTATAGCCTGAACTACAGTCAGCACTATAGTGCGAACTAATGTAAACTAAATTATAGTTCGGACTAAAGTCTAAATTATAGTCAGTGCTATAGTATAAAGTAAAGTCAGGACGAAAGTGTATATAGGACTATAATCTAAATTATAGTGTTATCCATAATCAGGTCTATAATATAAACTATAGTCAGGACTACAGTCTTAACTATAGTCAGGACTATAATCTAATCTATAGTCCGGACTATATACTAAACTATTGTCAGAACTAAATTATTAACAGCCATAGCCAGGACATTAATCTATACTATAGGAAAGACTACAGTCTATACTATAGGCAGGACTATAGTCTAAACTATAAACAAAAATATAATCTAAATTTTAGTCCTGACTATAGTTTAAACAATAGACCTGACTAAACTATAGTCAGGACTATAGTCTAAACTATAGTTTAAGCTATACTTACAAAATATAGTCTGGACTATAGTCTTTAGTTTAGACTAAATTCAGGACTATAGCCTAAACTATAGAAAGGACTATAGTCTAAACTATAGTCAGCACTATATTCTTAACTATAGTCAGGACTAAAGTCTTAACCATAATCTAAGCTATAATCATAACTATAGACAAAACTATAGTTTGGACTATAGTCTAAACTAAAAACAAAAATATAGTCTAAATAGTCCTGACTATAGTTTAAACAATAGACCTGACAATAGACTAAACTATAGCCAGGACTATAGTCTAAACTATAGTATAAACTATAGGATAAACTATAGTATAAACTATAGTCAGGACTATAGTCTGAACTATAATCAGGACTATAGTCTAAATATAGTCTGGACTATAGTCTTTAGTTTAGACTAAATTCAGGACTATAGTCTAAACAATAGTCAGGACTATAAACTAAACTATAGTCATGACTACAGTCTAAACTATAGTAAGAACTATAGTCTAAACTACATTCAGGACTATAGTCAGGACTAAATTCTTAACTATAATCTAAAGTCTTAACTATAGACTAAAATATAGTCTGGACTATAGTCTTTAGTTTAGACTAAATTCAGGACTATAGTTAGGACTATAAACTAGATAGTCAGGACTACAGTCTAAACTATAGTAAGGACTATAATCTAAACCATAGTCAGGACTATAATCCAAACTATAGTCAGGACTATAATCTAAACTATAGTTAGGACTATAGTCTAAAATATAGTCATAACTATAGTCTAAAATATAGTCAGGACTATACTGTGAACTATAATAAGGGACTACAGAATTACCTACATACAGAACTATTGCCTTAATTATAGTCAGGACTTTATTGTGAACTGTAGTCAGGGACTATAATGAAAACTGTAATAATAGGTTTAACAATAGACAGGATATTAGTCAGGATTATAATCTAAACCATAGTCGGTATTATAGTATTAACTATAGTCAGGACTATAGTCGAATGAATTCTTTAACATTTTATAACATATCTCATATCCATCTAACAAAGGAACCACCAAATTTAAACAAAACCATTTACTTTAACATATTTTTACGTCATATTAGAAAAATAAACAAACAACTTATTATATCCACAGTATTAGAATTATAATAGTATAGAGTTGACGTCAGAGTTGTGTAAATTGAAAAACCAACAACACATTTCGCTGGTATATTTTGCAAAAAATTTCTTTTTGTTGTGATTGCTGTAATTTATTGTTTTCTTTTATTTTTTCTTTTTTAAAATCTTCCTATTTTAAATGTCTACTATTTCCTTGTTCGTCATCGGCAATAATAATATCGGGCTAAAAACGGAAATGATACAACTCTATAGTATACTATTAGGCACACATCAACTAGGTAAAAGAAAAATGAGAGAAAAAATGAATATACACTCTTACAAAAACATTTTATATATATATATTTTTTTTAAAGCACTCACCTACACAAATTTACAAAAATTGAAATGTTTATCGCGAATTCTGGTTTTTACTAATGTTGTTGTTGCAAAAGTGTTGTATTTAGTCCATAGACCAACGTGTTATTTTTAGTTTGTATTTTTTTCCTATATATATTTTTCTATTTATATTGTCCTTAAATGTGCAGAGAGCATGAATACAAATTTACGTTTGTTGTTGTTGTCTTTTTTTATCAACTCTATTAACAATTGAAAAATAAATTAAGTTTCTGGCAATTTGATTGTTATTTACTAGGTTGTTCTAGTTTTTTTTTTTTTTGAGCTATTTTTAAAAAAACGATTTTGTAAAAGAAACTATTGAAATAATTAAATAGATAAACTAGTGAAGTGTATAGTTTATGATTTGACATTGTAGCGTAGCTTTAAGCTATTTTTTTTATTTAAGCGCTTCAGTTTTTAAAACTTATATAAATTGGCTAAATTGCTTGTCAACTAAATATTTTTGTAATAATTTAATTTTAACTTTAGCAAAAGTTCTATTTAAAGAAATTTGTCTTTCATTAGCTTGTGTCATGTGTCAAAGCGAAATTTTAAATTTTTTGGTGAAAGAGTTTTGACTTTAATTTTGACTATTGATATGACTATATTATTATCTATAGTTTAGACTGAAGATTGTACTATATTCTTGATTATAGTTTATGCTGTAGATTATACTTTTATTAAGACTATAAATTATTATTAGTTATTATTAAACTATAGTTTTGACTACAGATTAAACTATAGTCTTGACTATAGATTACTCTAAAGTCTTGACTATGGACTAGACTACAGTCTTGACTGTAGACCAGACTACAGCCTTGACTATAGATTATACTACAGTCTAGACTACAGATTGTGCTATAGTCTTGACTATAGATTCGAGTATAGCCATGACTATAGATTGAGCTACAACCTTGACTAATTATTAGACTATAGTCTTGACTATAGATTACACTAAAGTCTTGACTATAGACTACAATATAGTCTTGACTGTAGACTACACTATAGTATTGACTATAGATTAGACTATAGTCTGGACTATAGGTTAGATTATAGTCATGACTATAGATTATAGTCTTGATTATAGATTAGATTATAGTCTTGACTATAGATTGGACTATAGTCTTGACTATAGATTAGACTATAGTCTGGACTATAGACCAGACTATAGTCTTGACTATAGACTCGACTGTAGCCTTGACTATTGATTAAACTATGGCCTTGTCTATTCATTAGACCATAATCTTGACTATAGATTAGACTAAATTCTTTACTATGGACTAGACTATAGTCTTGACTATAGATTATACTAAAGTCTTGACTGTAAACTAGACTACAGTCTTGACTATAGATTATACTAAAGTCTTGACTGTAAACTAGACTACAGTCTTGACTATAGATTATACTACAGTCTTGAATATAGATCAACACTATAGTCTAGTATTGACTCAATACTATAGTCTAGTATTGACTATTGATTAGACTATAATCTTGACTATAGATTAGAGTAAAGTCTTGACAATAAACACGACTATAGACTCGACTATAGCCTTGACTATAGATTACACTTATGTCTTGACTATAGACTAGACTATAGACTTAAATATTTGATTTGACTACAAATAAGGCAATTATATAGATTGAACTGTAGTCTTAACTACAGATTAGAATATAGTCTTGGCTATAGGTCAGACTATAGTCTTGACTATAGATTAGACTATAGTCTTGACTATAGATTAGACTATAGTCTTGACTATAGATTAGACTATAGTCTTGACTATAGATTAGACTATAGTCTTGACTATAGATTAAACTATGGCCTTGACTATTCATTAGACCATAATCTTGACTATAGATTAGACTAAATTCTTTACTATGGACTAGACTATAGTCTTGACTATAGATTATACTAAAGTCTTGACTGTAAACTAGACTACAGTCTTGACTATAGATTATACTACAGTCTTTAATATAGATTACACTAAAGTATTGGCTATAGATCAATACTATAGTCTAGTATTGACTATTGATTACACTATAATCTTGACTATAGATTAGAGTAAAGTCTTGACAATAAACACGACTATAGACTCGACTATTGCCTTGACTATAGATTACACTAATGTCTTGACTATAGACTAGACTATAGTCTTCACTATAGATTAGACTACACTACTTACTGTAGCTTGTAGTCTTGACTACAGTTTAGACAACGATTGACTATAGTTTAGACCATAGTCTTGACTATAGTCTATGCTGTAGTTTAGACTATGGTTAAAACTGTAGCTTTGACTATAGTTTAAATATTTTCAGTTTAAAGAAAAATAGTGAACATTTTTTTTAAATTTACTACAAAAACGAATAAATGCAAATTCTTGTAAAAACACAAACACACACATTTAATTTAAATATATCTTAGCATTATTAATACGTTACAATTTTTGTAAAATATTTATCTTAAACTTATTTTTCTTTGTCTTTTTTTCTCTTTTGTTTGTAACAAATATTTAACTTGATTATTTTGTTTGTTTTGGCATGAAATTTATAAAATAAAGTAAAAGTAATATAAAGCATAAAACATTTGTTTGTTTTCAGTTTAAAAACGTTTAGAATGAAAAAAATATATTAAAATAAAACAGAAATGGGTAAACAGACATAAAAAACTTTAACATTGTTAAACTCATACAAGGAAATATGCACACACATAATCCTATATTATATATACATTTATATACATGTGTTATATAAGTTTACAGTAAGTATAAGGTAATTAGCACACTTTTTTCAAAATAAAAATGTGTGAAAAACTTTTCAGGCTTGAAACTTTGGCGACATTAAACGTGAAAGAAAAAAAAGAAAAAGTTTTTCTTAAGAATTTATTAAGTGTTAATAATAAGATTTGGGGAAAATTTTGTGACAAATGATTAAGCTATAGAAATATGTTGAAAAAGTGTCAACATTTCCAAACATTTTTAAATAAGTTGGTAAAACATTTCCAACTTATTTTAAATCAAACTCCACGTTGTAGAACTAGTACATTCACAAACCCTAAAGGATCCGTTATGATGATATTTATTAGAAAACGCCCTCCCTCTATAAAAAATAGAATAAATGTAGAATGTGCTCTTTTAGTCCATCACTACTGTAAACTCATTTTACTATCGCTGCAATCTTAAGTATAATTTGTATTGTTGTTTGTCTTTAACGAAATGAGCTTCAGAATTCAAGGCTTTCGATTTGATAATTATAATTTATTTATTGTTGTTGTTCTATATACATAAAAACAGTTTTATAAAACAATTTGTGCACAACTTACTCTTAGCTAAATAGCAAGTTTCTAAGTACACACATATGTATTTTGTTTTTACTATTGTACTTTCGTATATGGTCCTTTTTGTTTTGTTATGCATACATCTATTAAGGGTGTAAGATCAGTCAAACAAGTTAAGTCCATAATCAAGTCTTTAGTTTAGTCTATAGTCAAGTCTATGGTAAAGGGTATGGTCAAGTCTATAGTAGTCTATAGTCTAGTCTACAGTCTAGTCTATAGTCTAGTCTACAGCCTAGTCTATAGTCTAGTCTATAGTCTAGTCTATAATCAAGTCTATATTCTAGTCTATAATCTAGTCTATAGTCTAGTCTATAATCTAGTCTATAATCAAGTCTATATTCTAGTCTATAGTCTTGTCTATAGTCTAGTCTATAGTCTAGTTTATAGTCTAGTCTATAGTCTAGTCTATAGTCTAGCCTATAGTCTAATCTGTAGTCTAGTCTATAGTTCAGTCTATTGTCTAGTCTATAGTCTAGTCTAAAGTCTAGTCTATAGTCTAGTCTATAGTCTAGTCCATAGTCTAGTCTATAGTCTAGTCTATAGTCTAGTCTATAGTCTAGTCTATAGTCTAGTCTATAGTCTAGTCTATAGTCTAGTCTATAGTCTAGTCTATAGTCTAGTCTATAGTCTAGTCTATAGTCTAGTCTATAGTCTAGTCTATAGTCTAGTCTATAGTCAAGTCAATAGTCTAGTTTATAGTCTAGTCTATAGTCTAGTCTAGTCTATAGTCTAGTCTATAGTCTAGTCTATAGTCTAGTTTATAGTCTAGTATATAGTCTCTCTATGGTCTAATTTTCAATATCTTTTCATTTTATTCCCACTCCTTTCACACTCATAGTTGTTGTATTAGTTTTACTTGGAATTGTTCTTGTTGCATTAACAAAAAACCTAAATTGCTTTTGCCTCCAGCAGTTGTCGAACTAACATACTTATTGTCTTTAAGATATTTGTTTAAGTTTTCTTTTTATTTTATCCTTTAATAGAATTAATGTTGTATTATCATACTTTGCAAAATATTTACAAATACAAATAAAAGTAAGTGTAAGTTTTTATACCAACAAATACATTCGAAAAATGTCGTTGAAAAGGTCGGGCTTTAAGTAGTAATTACATTAGTGTTGTATGCATTGTGGGTGCAGTAGGGTGAACAAGTTAGAAGAGTTAAAATTTTTAATTTTTTTCTAAAGTTAAATTTTTCCATTATGGTTTTGGTTAGATGTTTTTTTGTTTGTCGTAAATGAGATCAGCCTAATGTTATAGTTATGCTATTATGGGTTTTCCATTTGATACACATAAGTAAGTGTGTATAGGAATTTCAAAACAATGTATGGGTGTTTTAGTATTATCAAAAGTTTCCTCCCACTTTCACTTGTATTTATACACTAGATAAATAATTGCAAAAAAGACAAAAGGTTCAAAAGGCTAAATAGATAGCGATTTGATATTATTTACAAAAGTGGTACAAACATATAGCAGTTATATAGTGGTATGATAAATTAAACAATTGACTAAAATATAGCTTTAAGTAGAAATTATTAATTAGGCTATAGACTTGATAAATACCTGGGGCCTTATTCATAACAATTTATCAAAGGTTTATTAGACATATTTTCATACAAAATTTGTTATATAAACATTTTATAAATTGTTATGAATAAGGCAGCTAGACTATATATAATACTTTAGACAAGACTAAACTATACACAAGGCTATAGACTAGACTATTGACTAGACAATAGAATAGAATACTATAGACTAGACTGAAGACTAGACTATATACTAGACTATAGACTAGATTATAGGCTAGACTGTAAACTAGTCTATAGACTAGACTATATACTAAACTATAGACTAGACTATAGACTAGACTATAGACTAGACTATAGACTAGACTATAGACAAGACTATAGACTAGACTATAGACTAGACTATAGACTAGACTATAGACTAGACTATAGACTAGACTATAGACTAGACTATAGACTAGACTATAGACTAGACTATAGACTAGACTATAGACTAGACTATAGACTAGACTATAGACTAGACTATAGACTAGACTATAGACTAGACTATAGACTAGACTATAGACTAGACTATAGACTAGCCTATAGACTAGACTATAGACTGTACAATAGATTATATATAGACTAGACTGCAGACTAGACTATAGATTAGACAAGATTTGTCTAGATTAGACTATAAACTTGACTATCTGAGAGTTTTGTATCTGTTTCTAAATCTTCTAAGACATCTCACTATTACAGGCTTGATATAAAAACTACTTTATTACACATTAAGAAATTAAAGACAAGACATTAACACTCTTGTCAAGAATCCTATCGTTATTATCAGGACAAGGATTTCTATGCAAGGGCATGTTTGTAGTCAGTAACTCAAAATAACTTTTAACTAGAATTTGCTACAAAATGGCATCGATTTGTTGTTGCATATTTTGTAATAAATGCATAAATTGAAATTTTGTTCTTCATCTCTCGCGTCCATAATTCACTTAAAAAACATTACCAAACGATAAAATTCGGAAGAAATATTATTTGTTGTTTAAGAAAATTAATATGTACTTTCACATAAAGAATATTTTTTGGTGCATATTTGTCATTTTTTTAGTGCATATTTTCCCAGTAAACGTATATTTTTAATTTTTTAGTGCATGAAAATCCTTGCCCTGGTTATTATTAACTATTATGATAACCAATCTAGTCTCTATTGTATTGTAGATAATATTGTATTACTAATTATTAACACTTTTTTTAGTTCGTTATAGGCGTGAGTGTCGTATAAATATTATTTTATCATTAACAAATAAATATTAATCATACGTGTCATTTGTAGGACATGTCTTCTTAACAATATAAAACTTAGGCGTATACGTGTTAAAAATATGTATTAATTAATATTTATTATACAACATGATTTATTATATTGAATAACATAAAATTATTTTCACATTTTAATAAAAAAAATTAAAAAAAAAAAACAAAAAATTTTAAATTTATCTTAAAAAAATTTTTAAATTATAAATTTAAAAAAAAAATTGTCCTATTATTCGAATAACAATTTATGAGAGAGAATTTTCTAAAAAACAATTATAATAGAAATGAAAACGCACTTTACCAACACTTAAAAGGAAACTGAATTATTGTTTTATATAATCGTAATTAAATTCATTTAAAGGTTTCTCGTAAAAATTATACCAAATTTTAACAAAAAACTATAATATTTTCTCAATTTTCATCAGTTCCTTTAAAAACTTCCATATATTATGCATTTTCAAAATTTACCTTGAATTTATTATGTATTTTTTTATTTCTTTTATTTTTTTGTATTGTTTCTCGACATTTGCCGGCATTCAACTGTTAAAGTAAACAAAACCATTAATCTAAACTGAAATTCACACAAACACTCAAACAATGACAAATCTACATAAATATTTACACCAACACCTGTACACACTCTATCTCTTTTACTTAAAAACCACACACCCACAAACATTTTTACCAAACTGAAAAAGAAAACAGAACCGACAGACGGACAGGCATACACCACTAAAACCCAACGGTGATTTTTTTTCCTCTTTGTTGTTGTAAATTTCATTTGAAACAAAGCACAGGAAAAACTACATCGAAATTCCAATTTGTTTATGTCCTGCTTTAAATAAATAAAGAAAAATCTAAAAAAAACACACACACACAAGCTAACAACTACAATAACAACATCTGTTCAAGGATTTTCACGTAATTTAAATGCAAATCAACAAATGCATACAAAATGTTTGCTTTTTATTCGTGTTGATTTTATTTTCTACGCTATTTTTCGAAAAGTTAAAAAAGAAAGAAATATGCAAAGATTTATCGATTATTATGCATCTACTTTTAAGAACGTTAAAAATTTATTCATTGTTTTTATCGTGTTATTTGGCGGAAAAAACGTGTGGCGTACACCACGATGATGTATGGCATGAGATTTATTTTGATTTAAAAATCAAGTAAGAAAATCTCTGTAAATGGGTTTATGAATGTTGGTTTAAGTTAATAGTCTTTCTTTTATATTTTGCCCACAAACAAACGTTAAAAAAAGACCGACCAGCAACACTAACAAGATGTCACAATTATGAATTGCAGATTTAATGGCAGGTGCAGGAAAATTGCATTTTAATTTGCCTTTATTATATTCATGTTGTTATTGAGTTGAAAAGTTTAAAGGTTAAAGAATTTATATGAAAAATGAAGAAAGATTACATATACCACATATGGCAGGTGTTTTTTAAGGAGCAAAATGTGTAAATTGAAAGTAAAGTAAAAAAGTTGTTAATTTTTTTAATTTAATTTTTTTTTTAAAATTTAATTAAATGCATCAAGAAAATGTAAATTTTAAGGTTCTTTTAAAAATGTAATTAAAGGAAGTTCATAATTGTATTATATAAACACTAGAGTCCATTCAGTCTGATATAAGTTTAATATAGTGCATAGTATAGTCTATAATCTAGTCCTTAGTCTAGTCTATAGTCTAGTCAATAGTCTAGCCTATATTCTAGTCTATAGTATAGTCTATACTCTAACCTAAAGTATAGTCTATACTCTAACCTAAAGTATAGTCTATAGTCTAGTCTATAGTCTAGTCTAGAGTCTAGTCTATAGTCTAGTCTATAGTCTAGTCTAGAGTCTAGTCTATAGTCTAGTCTATAGTCTAGTCTATAGTC
>NC_060951.1:36584501-36585843 GCF_022045245.1 Lucilia cuprina | reverse complement strand
GTCTATAGTCTAGTCTATAGTCTAGTCTATAGTCTAGTCTATAGTCTAGTCTATAGTCTAGGCTATAGTCTAGTCTATAGTCTTGTCTATAGTCTAGTCTATAGTCTACTCTATAGTCTAGTCTACTATATTGTATTGTATAGTCTATTATCTAGTATCTCTAGTTTGTAACCTAGTCTCTAGTCTACTATTTATTTTGGGGTACATATTACTACATTGTCTCGTATTTTTAGTCCTCTATAAATTCCATCTATAGCAAACACTTGTCAAAAAATCGAAGGCAACTGTGTCATTGAACAATTGAAGTAATATTTGCTAATAAATATTGAAATAGAAAGAAACACTAAGAAACAAACATTACAATTCATCAAATTCGCCTTGAACTAAAGGTTAAATTTTCCTTTCAATTTACAAAAAAAATTAAAAAACAACCTGTGACACATTCATGACTCTTATGCAAGTCGGTATTTAAGTTTTTTCATTCTAACTTATTTTACTGCGTTGCCTTGTAAAAACAAGCCATCTAATACTTAACGCCCCATTGTGTATAAAATTACGGCTCAATTTACTCGTACAATGAATTAAAGAAGACATTAGGAAAAAATGAAAAGCGGTCGGAGGTTTTTGATTCAGTTCATATTTGTTTCGGTTAGGTTAAGCGAATGTTGTTGTTTTGTTATTTTAATGGCTATATTTAATATCAAGCCTAATAGAACTAAAAATAGTTTAAGTATTGTTTGTTGTTTTTTTAATAACAATTGTTAAAGAAAATAAAGAATAAAAAATGAGAGAAACAACAAAGTAGAATGTCATTAAACTAAAAAGCAAAGGACAACTAACTCATTTCGATAACTAAAAATGTACAAACATACTAAAACAACAACAATAATATAAAAAAACAAAAACAACTTTATGTTGTTGTTGTTGCTGCAATCTGTATTATAAAATAAGGTCATAAACACAAAACCAAACAAATAAACAAAAAAAAATATTTCTTTTTATGTTCAAATACAAAAGATATTTCATGACCTCTGGGTTTTCCTTTAAGGATCTCTTTTTTACACTTTACTATGGGCTATGACCAACGTTAAAAGGATTTTTGTTTATTTTTATTGAGGTATAAGTAAACAGCTTGTAAGTTATGCTTAAAATTTTAAATATTATATGTTTTATTAATTTTTTATTAAAATTTAAAATTTTTAACTAGACTATAGACTGGAGTATATACTATAGTCTAGACTATAGACTATAGACTAGACTATAGACTAGACTATAGACTAGACTATAGACTAGACTATAGACTAGACTATAGACTAGACTATAGACTAGGCTATAGACTAGA
>NC_060951.1:36544695-36584401 GCF_022045245.1 Lucilia cuprina | reverse complement strand
ACTAGACTATAGACTAGACTAGACTATAGACTAGACTATAGACTAGACTAGACTATAGACTAGACTAGACTAGACTAGACTATAGACTAGACTAGACTATAGACTAGAATATAGACTAAAGTCTAGACTATAGATTATACTATAGAGTAGACTATAGACTAGACAATATACAAGACTATAGTCTGAGCTATAGACTAGACAATAAACTAAACTATAGATAAACAATAAACTAAACTATAGACTAGACTAGATATTAGACTATACATTAGACTATAGAGTATACTATAGACTGGACTAAAGACTAGACTATAGACCAGACTATAGACCAGACTATTGACTTGACTATAGACCAAACTATAGACTAGACTATGGACTAGACTATAGACTAGTCTATATACTAAATTTAAAGCTAGACTATTTATTAGATTTTAGACTAGACTAACCTATAAACTAAGGACTAGACTGTAGACTAGACTATAGACAAGACTGTAGGCTAGACTAGAGATTATACTAAATATAGGCTAGACAAGACTATAAACTACATTATAGACAGGACTATAAACTAGACTTAAGATTAGATTATAGACTAAACAATAGACTACACTGTAAACTAGACAATAGACTAGACTATAGGCCAGACTATAGCCTATAGCTTTACGAGACTAGAATATAAAGTACACTACCGATAAGACAGTGAACTAGTCTACTTCCTAGATTATAAATTCAGCTATTGTTTAGACTT
Source organism: Lucilia cuprina (assembly GCF_022045245.1). Taxonomy (NCBI): domain Eukaryota; kingdom Metazoa; phylum Arthropoda; class Insecta; order Diptera; family Calliphoridae; genus Lucilia; species Lucilia cuprina. The sequence continues at coordinate 36,583,659 of NC_060951.1, read as the reverse complement.
AAATGTAATCGTAACTTTAGGCTAAACCGTAACGTAAGTAATGATAAGTAATTATAGGCATAAGTATAGATTAGACATTTACTTGTTTGCCTTGCAAATGGTGTCTCTATTATAGTTTTTCATGTAATTTTTTCTTTTTACATTTTTGGGGGTTTCCCTTCATATCAAAAATAGTTTACTTTATTTAATTTATTTATTACATTGATGACGATTATATTTTTTTAGGTTTTACTTTTGTTTTAGTTGAATGTTAAAAGTTTTATTTGGTCATAAATGTAAAGAAATTTATCCATCCATTCATTTAATGTCAAGGTCTTGTTGGGTTTTTTGATTTTCTATGCCCTGCCCTCATTTCATATGCAGTGTCTATGTTATATTGTAGAGTGTGTGTGTATTTTTGAAGGAGGCATAAAAATATAAGAAGAAGCTTTTTATTTTATTTTTGTTAGTGTAAGGGTTGGTGTTGCCTCAAGTATTTTCTAGCATTGTACACTTTTTTACTACTTTTTTTAGGTATTTTTTTTAATGCTAGTTTTCAATTTAGTTTTTATAGTGGGTATTTTTTTATATATTCAGGCCGGTCTAAGTTGTTGACTTCCGCCTCTTACCGCCATATTTTTATTTTAGTAGTATATATTATTTCTCTCTGTCCCTGTCTATGTTAAGGTTTAGTTAAAGTATAGATGTTGCAGTAGATAATGATGAGAATGTGATGATTATACATATTTGGTAAATAAGTTTCTATTTTAACAAGTTATACAAACATATGCTCTAAAACACTTGCACACACACACACACACTCATAGTCTTATTTTCTAATGGTTCCTATGAAAATTTAGAATATTATTGCAAATGTTTGTGCACAAATATAATATGAACTTAACATAGCTCTGGTTAAAAACTCATATTATTTTTAAAGATAATTATGGCTTTTAGAGTTGAGTTTTTTTGCAACTTTACAATTCGTAGAAAATGTTTATCATCTGAAGGATTTTTATGAATTTCTTAGAATGAAAACTATATGTAGTTAACTACAATATAAGACTAAATTCTAAGCTATAAACAGAACTACGTTAAATAACATGGACTAAACTTTAGGCGTTACACTAAGGTCTAGTAGTTGTCGTTGTGGTTAAGTCGATGTGAGTGAGTTTACAATTATTGGTCATTGTTCATTCAACTCCAATTGTCTTGGAATCGATGAAATCTATAATCTAAACTAAAGAATATCTATTAATCAAAAGTATAGACCATACTATACTGATGACTTACCCATGGACTAGACTATAGTCTAAACTTATATTGTGGACTAGATCGTAATCTTTAATATAGATACTATCTAAAGACTAGACTAAAGTCTAAACTATATGCTATATTCTAAACTACAAACAATAACCTAATCTTTAGATTAGATTTAAGTATAAACTAAAGATTACACAGTAGTCTACGCAAGAGACAAGTTTAGATTACATTCCATAGTTTAGACTGCAGCCTAGTCTAAAGTATATTAAACTATGGACTATAGTTTAGACTATAGTCTTGTCTATAATCTAGTCTAAATTTTATAATATAGTTTAGTTAATACATAGACTGTAATCAAGTCTATAGACTAAATTCCAGTCTACAGTTAAGTCTGAGATAATAGTTTAGTCACTATACTATAGTCTCAACTATAGACTCAAATCAAAATAAATTTAATTTTTAAATGATTAAAAAAAGAAACCATTTTTAAAGTTAAAATCATAAAAATTAATTTAGTCACGAAAAAATCTTTAAAAATGATAAATGTTTTGGAAAATTATTATAAATATAAATATGCTTTAAACACATATATTTATCTAAATAAACCTAATTTATTTTACAAACTTTTATTTTGTTAGAATTCACATTTTTTTCAAACATAACTCTTAACAAAAACCCAAAGAAAAATATCTTTAATATTTTTTAAATTTATACATATTTAATAAATATTTTTGTAACATTTAAAGGACTTCAAAAACATGTTTTTGTTAACGAAAAAAATAAATGGGGTCAAAGACTTAATGTTATAAGGGAAACGGAACAATTTATCTTAATTTCGTCATCATTAATATTTTTTTATATTTTTGTATTTTTATGTTAAACCATCTTAAATATTTGATGTACAAAACATAAACTTAGTTTTTAATATTGTTTTGTTGCGGCTTGTTTTTTTTACTTATTTTAGTAATTAATGTTTCTTACAGTGAAAAACAAATTTCATATATTTTTTAAAGAAAATTTTTTAGCAAAAGTTTTAAAAAAGTAAAAATTTTCAAAAATTTCAAATTTAAGTTTATTGGATTTAAAAGAACAAATTTATCGAAAATGTTATATAAACATTAAATTTTTCAAAATGTTCAACAAAAAGAAAATTTATCAAAAATGTTTTATATTAAGAAATTTATCGATAATAGTGTTTAAAAAAAGTTTATCGAACATTTTCAATAATTAGTAAATTTATCGAATAATTTCTATAATTTTCCAAACTGCAAATTTATCGCAAATTTATAAGAAAATGTAATGTTAAATTTTCTATATATGTAAACGAATTTTTGATTGATAGAAAATGTTGTATAAATAGAAATATTATCAAAAATTTTCTACTAACAGTATATTTATAGAAAATGTTCTTATAGAAGCATTTTTATCGAAAATTACCTACAAAAAGCAATGATAAGGATATTTATCGAAAATTTACTAAAAAAAAAGGAAATTTATCGAAAATTTACTATAAAAAGGAAATTTATCAGAAATTTACTATAAAAAGGAAATTTATCGAAAATTTACTATAAAAATTTATCGAAAACTTACTATAAAAGAAAATTTAAGAAAATTTGCTATTAAAAAAGATTTTTATCGAAAATTTTCTATACATTTACTATAAAAAAAGAAATTTATCGAAAATTTACTATAAAAAGGAAATTTATTGAAAATTTATTTTAAAAAGGAAATTTATCGAATCCTTACTATAAACAAAAAATTTACTATGAAAACAAATTAGAAAATTTACTATAAAAAGCAAACTTATTGAAAATTTACTATAAAAAGGAAATTTATCGAAAATTTACTATAAAATGGAAATTTATAGAAAATTTCCTATAAAAAATGTATCGAAAACTTACTATAAAAGAAAATTTACGAAAATTTGCTATTAAAAAAGATTTTTATCGAAAATTTACTATAAATTTACTATAAAAAAGAAAATTATCGGAAATTAATTGAAAATTTATTTTAAAAAGGAAATTTACCGAATCCTTACTATAAACAAAAAATTTACTATGAAAACAAATTAGAAAATTTACTATAAAAAGCTAACTTATTGAAAATTTACTAAAAAAGGAAATTTATCGAAAATTTACTAAAAAAGGAAATTTATCGAAAATTTACTATAAAAAGGAAATTTATCGAAAATTTACTATAAAAAGGAAATTTATCGAAAATTTACTATAAAAAGGAAATTTATCGAAAATTTACTATAAAAAGGAAATTTATCGAAAATTTACTATAAAAAGGAATTTTATCGAAAATTTACTATAAAAAGGAAATTTATCGAAAATTTACTATAAAAAGAAAATTTACTATGAAAACAAATTATAAAATTTACTATAAAAAGCTAACTTATTAAAAATTTACTAAAAAAGGAAATTTATCGAAAATTTATTAAAAAAGGAAATTTATCGAAAATTTACTATAAAAAGGAAATTTATCGAAAATTTACTATAAAAAGGAAATTTATCGAAAATTTACTATAAAAAGGAAATTTATCGAAAATTTACTATAAAAAGGAATTTTATCGAAAATTTACTATAAAAAGGAAATTTATCGAAAATTTACTATAAAAAGGAAATTTATCGAAAATTTACTATAAAAAGGAAATTTACCAAAATTTATAAAATGAAATTTTATAAAAAGGATATTTATCAAAATTTTACTATAAAAAGGAAATTTATTGAAAACTTAGCATAAAAGGTTATCGAAAATTTACTTTAAAAAATAAATTTATCGAAAACTAAATATAAAAATGAAATTTTTCGAAAACTTACTATAAAAAGAAAATTTACGAAAATTTACTATAAAATGGAAATTTATCAAAAACTTACTATAAAAAGTAAATTTATTGATAATTTACTATTAAAATCAAATTTATCGAAAATTTAATCGTAGAACTTCTATAAATTGAAAATTTATGGAAAACTATCATTGTAGAAGCTAATAATCATTTAAATGTTTCTATAATAGAAAATTTATCGAAAATTATTCTTTTCTCTCCATGTTTTTCAAAAAGTATCCTTATTTAGAATAATTAATTTTGTTTTGCTGCTCACTGTATTTAGTCTCAAAAAAACTAAAAGGAAGAAAAATGAAGCAAGACCACAAAACAAGAACAGAAATGTTAAATAAAAATGTTTCATGGTAAAGTAAATAATGAAAAATATTTTTTATATGGTTTATGTATAAAATATAAGAGACTAACTACAAACATACATGACCCAAAGTTTGTATGTGTGTGAAAGACAAGCATCTTTTGTTAACATCATTTCAACAGAAAAAAAGGAAAGAACTAATTTTGAAAACAACAAAAATATCGTCATAGATGATGGTACTTACACTTTTATAAAGGAACATAAAAAGTGAAAATAAAAAAAAAACTCGAAAACAAACAAAAATAAAAAGATTCAAACACACGAACCGAGAGACACATACATATACATAGACAGACAAACAGACAGTGAGTTAAAAGACAAAATATAAATAAATTATTATATTTAATAAGGAAATAAATGTTGCTAATACGCCACCGAGTCTGAAAAGTTTTGCATCAATTTTTTTGTGTGTAGTGAATACATGCGAAGGTGGTTTTATAAGTTTTTCTTTGAAGAAAATTTTAACTGAAATAATTATTATGCTTTTTATATTACCCTCGTTGACAATATAAACATATATGTGTAGATGTAATTGTGTAAGAAGAGAATTATAAAAAATTATGTTTTGTTGTAAATTGAAATTTTGATTAATATAAACAAATTGCTCATAAAAACAAAGAGCCTTTGTGTTGTTTAATATTTTAACAATTTCAGGATTTTAAACATAAAAAGAAATGGCATATTGTTTAGTTATTTCAAGAGTGAAAACATAAAAAATTTAGTATTTCGCATAAGCATGAGACTGTATATAAGATATATTTTATATTAACGGAACAAATCTAAATCAAAATCGAATACTAATCTAATGACTAGTTTATGGTATATTTTATTGACTATTCAATAGACTATCCTAGGTACAGCTTATGTTCTAGTCCACCCTCGAACTAGAGTAGTCTTTTGACTAGACTGTTAATTACTTCATTGACTAGCCTATGAACAAGTTTACGGACTTTTATATTGTCTAGTCTACGGCATATAGACTCTTTCATTAACTTATTTATTGGCTATTCAATTGACTAGTCCATAGTCCATTGGCCAATATATTTACTAGTCCATTGGCTAATCCATAGACAAGTCTATGGACGATTCTATTGACTAGTCTGTGGGCTACTCTAAAAACTTTCGAATAGTCTGTGGACTAGTTTATTAGGTACTCCATTGAAAAATCTATGGACTAATCTTTCGACAAGTCTGTGGACTAGTTTATTGGCTACTTCTCCATTGACTAGTCTATAGACTATGGACAACTCTTAGGACTAGTTAATTATCTACTTTATTTACTAGTGTATAATCTTAGGACTAGTTTATTGGTAATTCCATTGACTAGTCTATAGATTAGTCTATTGTCTTCTCTATTCGATCATCATCGCTAGTTTTTTTTGCGAAAATTTGCCTCTCTATGAATTTATCTCTAGACAAGACTGTACTCTATTCTAGCCTATAAAACATAGAAATTAAAATTAAATTTCAATTTAATTTTATTAAAATTTACAAAAAAGCAGAAACTTTAAAGAAAAGACAAAAGAAAACTAAACAAATATAATTGACTTGTTGTAGCAGAGAGAATAAAAAACAAACAAAGAAAATCAATGTTGTTGATCTCATTACAGGATTCGTAACAAAGATATAGAAAGAATGCGGAAAGTAGTAAAAACTAGGAAAATTGTTTTTACTGTTATTTGTTCGCAAAATACAAACTTTTAAACATTATAAAGCGATATTAAAATAAAAGTAAATAACTATGACGTAACAAAAAAAGGTGAATTAAAAAATATTGGTCAAGTCGACCTAAGTATCAAATCAAACAATTTAGAGTGCTGAGAGAATGATTGATTGAATAACGCCAGTCATGGTCATATGTACCGTAAATTGTAAAGGTGAATTTCATTGTGCGTTTCTCATTGGACATTGTTCAAAGAATAAAATGTGCTATCTATAGTCTAGTCTTTAGTCAAGTCTATAGTCTAGTCTATAGTCTAGTCTATAGTCTAGTCTATAGTCTAGTCTATAGTCTAGTCTATAGTCTAGTCTATAGTCTAGTCTATAGTCTAGTCTATAGTCTAGTCTATAGTCTAGTCTATAGTCTAGTCTATAGTCTAGTCTATAGTCTAGTCTATAGTCTAGTCTATAGTCTAGTCTATAGTCTAGTCTATAGTCAAGTCTATAGTCTAGCCTATACTCTAGTCTACAGTCTAGTCTATAGTCTAGTCTTTAGTGTAGTCTATAGTCTTGTCTTTAGTCTAGTCTTTAGTCTAGTCTATAGTCTAGTCGTTCGTCTAGTCTATTCTATTGTCTCTTCTATAGTCTAGTATATAGTCTAGTCTATAGTCTAGTATATAGTCTAGTCTGTATTCTAGTCTGTAGTCTAGTCTGTAGTCTAGTCTATAGTCTAGTCTATAGTCTAGTCTATAGTCTAGTCTATAGTCTAGTCTATAGCCTAGTCTATAGTCTCGTAATGTTTAGCCTATAGTCTATTGTCTAGTTAATATAAAAATAATTAAATTCACAATTTGTTTACATTACAAATATAACGAAAAATCTAAAACGCCACGCACTTTAATGTAGTTTCAGTTGAACAAAATAACTAAATAGTGGCAACAACACAAACATAGTGGTGAAGTCAAGTAAAGGAGTTGAATTCCTTTTGGGAAAATAAATGATTTTGTGTTAGTGGTACTTTTAGTATTTTTTGTTATTTTACTTTTACGTTGCTGTGCTGTTTGCTGTTGTTGTTAGTTTAAGTATTGTTGCTACTGTTATTATTCAATGTTATGGTTGTTGCTGCTGCTGCTACTGTTGTTGTTCTTTTTAGCAAATGTACATACGACATATACAAATTTCATTGTTGTCGTTTTGTGTCTTTTTTTGTTGTTATTTCATTTATTTTCATGTTTTATTTTATGGCATTTTTTTTTTGGTACGAAAAAAGGAAGTAAAGGACAACCGACTCTCACACATAAAACATTTTTATAGAAAAAATATATACAAAAGGACAAAAGCAACAAAAACATTATGATGTTGATTCTTCCTTTCATAGTGTGTTATGTAAAATAACATGGTGTGTATTTTTATTTTTTTCTATAGTTTTTTTTAGTTTAGATTTGTGACTTTAATTTAGTTACGATTTGTTTTAATTAGATTTTGATTTGGTTAAGAATTTTATAGGGTTTGGTTTTAAGTTTACATACCTTGTGTGAAAAATAATATATTAAATGAAGACAATGTAACTACGGAGTTGGACATACTGATTCCATATTAATATTAAACAAATTTATAGTTTAAATATTCCGGTTTCGTTTTTCTTTTTGTAAATGTTTATTATTTATTTTTTTACTTTTATTTGGAATAACTTAAGCTTTAAACTAAAAATTCTAATTAAACTTTATTATTGTTGTTGCTAATTTTTCACTTTCAAATTCACAAAAAGATTGCATGTTGTTGCACTATAAATTTATATAACTTTCTTTTGCAAAAAATGAAGCAACAAAAAATTAAGAAAAAAACTTATTTTTTTTTTTTAAATAGCCAACACAACCGTTTTTTGTATTTAGTCGAGATTTTTTGGAAATTTTGTTAACTTTTTCTATATTATGTTTTTTTATATAAAAATTTACTTAATTTTTTTCCGTTTAAATAAAATTTTTTCACACAAAAAGTTTTTTTTTATAATTTATTGCTTTAGGCTTTCTATTTTCTTTTGCGACCGTTATGTTTGACAATTTGCACTCGACTAAACTTTCATTTACAGTTATATTGCCTTTTAACACTTTGCTCTTTTTACTACAACTACTGTTAGGTGTGGTGTGTTTCTCTCATTTTTCCTATGTGCGTGGTGTATAAAGTTTTTCTCTGTCTGTAATTTCAAATATATTTTAGTTTTTATCTTTATCATTTCTGTTATTTTCTAATGACATTCATAACAATGTGTTGTGCATAAACAAATTAGAACTGTTTATTTATTTTGTATTACTTTTTTCACTTATACACTCTCTTTCTCTCTTTCTTTCTAAGTGTTTTTTTTATTCCTTTTGTGTCGTCGTATACGGATGTAGAAAATGTGACACAACGGATAGTAGAAAAAGCTTTCCTTAAATATTTAAATATTTTGCTTTATTTACAAAATAAAATAAAAATGCAATGAATAGGCAAAAAGGCGCAAAAGACATTTTAAATATTTCCGTTAATATTTGAATAAGATTTTTTATTAAAATTCTACAAAACAAACTTAATGTAATATGGGAAATAATTAACAAGAGTTTTTTTTAATATTTGTTTCGTTTTGATATCCCACACAACTATAGTGGTGAAGGGAAGTTTGTATGGGGGCTAGGGTCAAACGAGGCCCGATCAACTCAAAAATCGACTGAAAACTTCTATGAAATGAAGTTTTGCCAATTTTTGTTCACATAATAGAACATTTAACGTAATTATGAGATCAAAAGCCCTATTCGGTGGGTACGGTTGGATGAGGACTAGGTGAAATAATGAACTGATTTCAACCATTTTCAACCTTGGATAAAATTCATCAAATTATATTGAAAATATCGAGCGTCTGCACAAGGTTTACATTGACACACAAACAGACGGACGGACAGCCAATTGTTTTACTTTGGCTGCTGCAAACATCAGCATAAACGAATAATACCATTCCCATTATAGTGATGTAGGGTAAAACAACGAAGGTTTTCAAGCAACAGGAAACGAGATTTAAAACCTCTTGTTGTTAATCATCATAAACTGAAGACTTTCCCTAACCCCTTCCCCTCGGGGCCATGGATAACTCTGTTAATAACTAATTTACCATAATGTGTGAGTAAATGAATGTCGAGAGTTTTACGTGAGTACCAGGCATGATGCCCTACCCCACGGTGGTCTTTTTCATCCACTGGGTAGACTTGAGAACGGTCTACCATCGCCCCTTTATTCTTAATGAAGAACTCAGGTGGTAATTTTTGTACATTGGCTTTGACCGGTCCATGTACAAGTACTTTGCTTCACCAAGGTAACATGCCCCCGGGGGGAAGTGTGTGAGTAAGAATAAAGTCTAGGCATATTTGATGGATTCATACTTCGGTCTACCAGTAACGTCTCTAGGTGATGTTGCCGACTCAACATAAGCCGCCATCACATACGTCGGATGTGATGCTTTTGAATTCAGGAAGTTAAGCAACGGGGCAGAAATGATTACTTGAGCAAGGTACACCAATACTGGACCGAAAATTGCATATACGTAAATTGCCACCTGTGTGTAAGATCACAATGGGACTCTGGTGAGTCATTACAGAATCTCACCCAGTGATTAAAAAAGACCACTTTGAAATACGCCAATACGACAGCTGTTCACGTAACACACTCTATATTCATTTCCCTGATCCCAAAGAAAATAATTAAAAGGAGCCAACTTGCACGACCTTTGAGGCCTACAGGAAGACGAATATGGTAAGTTCGAAACCTACAACTGCTGTTATATCAACATAAACTGTTGACATTCTAAAACTTGTTGGCATGTTTCATATACAAATCTTTATGAAATTTGGTGGAAATTTTTGTTTATGTGAAATTTTATCCCTTGACTTGTATTTTTATGCCATATTATATAAGGACTAGAGTCAAATTTCTCCTTCCATTTAGGCGATATCCAATATTCAACAGAAAGAAAAACGAACATGGCGAAATTGAGATCTGTAGTTGCTAGTTTATCTGATAACTTCCCGTAGTCCCAGGGGAAATAATCAAAAGTTGTCAAATCACACCACCTTAGAGGACTACAATAAGACAAACATGACGAGCTCAAGACCTGCAGTTTAAAGATCTAAAAGTATTTCTTATGAAAATTTTTGTGTTTGTAATGGATCAATAACAATTACACTTAAAAATGGCTCAAAAAAGATTTAAAAATGATTCGAAACTGATTAGAAAAACAGCTCATTCAAAAAAAGAGTCTTTTAGAAGAGTTGACAAAAAATTGTGTGTGGCCTAATAAAATAAGTTAATAATATAATTCTCATTTCGTTTATAAATATAAATTTATAATAAAATTTAAATTTTATAAAACAAAATTTTGATACGAAATAAATTAAAAAAAAATAATAATAATAAAATCTGATTTATTCGATAAATAATAACAAAATGTACAGAATAATAAAAAGATCAACATTTTTTAATTATCCTAAAATTACTCAGAAAAAAACTCAAAAAATTACTAAAATATTTTTGAAAAACGAAAAAGTTCCCTTTTATGGATTTTAACTGATCTCTCTGCTGATCTCTCTCTGTTACTCTTGCTCTGCTGCTCTGCCTTGTTTTTATAAACAAGAGGGCAATAACAAAATTTCTGTTTGAGTATGAATAAAAAAATTTTGATGAAATTTTCAGAGGTTGTCTCTGATTTTTGCTCATATCTCCGTTATTTATGGACCGCTTTGGCTGATATTAAATAGTGATCTTCCCAAAAACATGTCTAACAGAAATACTCATTTCAACAAACACAAAGAAAGACATACAGACGGACAAACAGACAGACAGATATGGAGTAAGGATCCAGAATATATATACTTTCTAAGATTGGAAAATTATGTTATAGAAATGAAAAACTTATTTATACCCTTCTCACTAATGTAAAGTGCATAAGAATAAGTCGAAACTGATCACAGGTGAGGCACATAAAAGACTCACTAAGAAGAGTCGCGGTTGGGATACCATTTTATCCCGACGAATGTGCAATTTATAATCAGAAAATGATCGCAGATATAATTTAAATCGTGTAGAAGAATTTCAAAAAAATGCTAGCTGAGAAGGACCTATTCATATACACATAAACTTTATGAATCCATTTTTTGTTCCTATGTTTAAAAAAAGGTCTTTTATGAGGTTATGAGCTAAATATGGACAGAGTTCTATAGAGTGCTAAAAGAGTGATTAATTTCTAAGAAGAAATAAAGACAATAAGTTTCTGTAAGAGATTTTAGTACAAAGATTTATTGAAGCCTTTAAGAAAACTCCTTAACAAATAACTGAAATGAAACAAGAGACATGTTAAAATTTTCTTAATATGTTATCATCTAATTGTATTTTTAATAGTAATATTTTATTGAATTCTAATCATACATTTTAATAGTAATAATTAATTTTAATTAAATTCAATCAATATACGAAATTTGTATAATTAATTATATTAATACGTATTACATATATTAAAATTCAAAATAATTTACATGATTTTCTTTTTCTTCATTGTTTGTTTAAATATTAAAACACGTTAAGTAAATAAAATTACGAATGCATATGGTTATTAAAATCAAAACGAAAAAAATCCTTAATAGTCGTGCAAATTTCAAACAAAATTAAATATGTTTACAACATTTCAATAAATGCGATATTTAAATAGTTAAAGAAATCACTAGTTTCTTATTAACGCCTTTTATTAACACGTTCAATATATTTAGTTTTATTTAATGCACGTTTAGCTGCATTAGGATCCATCATACGTTTCCAATCAGTTTGACCCACAACAAAGCCAACGGCACGCATTTTCTCCTGTTCACGTTTTTCTTCGATATCAGCCCATCGTACCTGAGAGAGAGAGAAAAAAAGAGAAGAATCATAGAAAGCAAAATATAAATAAAATTTAAAATGAAACAACTATGAATATATATAGACGGGCATGGCCGACCATATGATACCCTACAAAAGTCGGCATATTAAAATTGTTGATTAAAAATATTTTCTATTAGAAGGCTCATAGGGGAGTAGGGATATCCTTATAAATTTTGCTAGAGGAATTTACGTAGAATTTAATCGTATTATTAGTGTTTATAAGTGAATTTTGATCTTCAAGTAATTTTCTGAAAAGGAGTTTATATGACTGCTAGAGTCGAATGAAACCCGATCATTACAAAAATCGTCAGTGTAGTTTAAACTTCTATTAAATGAAATGCCCCGGGGGCACGTTACCTTTTTGGTAGAGAGGTTTTCCAATACCTCTAGTCTGGCCGGGACTAAAAAATTGGTTACAGTCTACTGCCTGGCTTAGTCCTTAGTTAAAAGAGGTCAAAGCAGAGCATCGCATAATCTGGTACTACGTGTTGTCAGTTGCCCGCAGTATTATGTCCTGGCTGGTCAATTTGGTTAAGGTTCCTTTGGGATCCATGTAGTGGCTGTGGTTTAAACCCAAATTCGTGGGGAGAATGAGTTGCGGTTATATTAAATTTTATTGACATAATATAGCATCCCCCGGGGGTATGTTACCTTGGTGAAGCCTCCACCTTGGTGTTATTGCAATCCCGGGGAATAGAGAGGAAGTAGTGGCTGTGGTTTAAACCCAAATTCGCGGGAAGAGTGAGTTGGGGTTAAATTAAATTTTATTGACATAATATAACATCCCCCGGGGGTATGTTACCTTGGCGAAGCCTCCACCTTGGTGTTATTGCAAACCCGGGGAATATAGAGGTTTTCCAATACCTCTAGTCTGGCCGGGACTGTTAAGGTAGGTTGAGGAAGTAGTGGCTGTGGTTTAAACCCAAATTCGCGGGAAGAGTAAGTTGCGGTTAAAAGACGGATGTACGGTAAAGTCAATATTTCGGCATAAGTTCGGTGCTGTTGCCGAAACAACAGATACTCCACAGAGGAGTGACTGTGCGACTAATCGTTGGAAATGAGTCGGTATTAATTGTATATGGTACGGGGTGGATGTGGGGTACGGCCCGTCTAACTATAATAAATGTGTCATATGTTTTTCTCTTATGAATGTGTCGTTTAAATGGTATGTGTGCTAGGTAGTATGATGATGGATGAAAGGTATCATATATGATACCATTGAATTTTCCTTCCTTGTCCACATATGTTCAGAGTATACACTGTTCATATCAGAATTACCACAGTGTGTCCCTGTGAGTAAGAACAAAATCTTCGGCTTATTTGATGAATTCGAACTTCGGTCCATCGGTTATGTCTCTAGGTGCTGTTGCCGAATCATCAGAGGCCATCCCATCTGCGTGATTGTAAACGGAAGTGATGTTTTACATCTCGGAAGTTAAGCATCGGGACAGCAATGATCCGAGATTAGATAGCTCGAGTACTTCAGCAAGTGCTTGTACATGGCGCCGGCCCAATCCATGTACAAAAATTTCCACCTGAGTTCTTCATTGAAGGATTCAGGGGCGATGGTAGACCGTTGTTCAAGTCTACCCAGTATATGAAAAAGACCACCGTGAAATAAGTCCGTCAAGGCATGTGTTCACGTAAAGTACTCCGACATTCGTGACATAATAGAACATTTAACGTAATTGTGAGCCTAAAAGCTCCATTCGAAGTTTGTTTGTATGGGGCCTAGGCGAAATAATGGACAGATTTCAGTCATTTTCAATAGCACTCGTTTTTGGGACAAAAGAAGAGAACACACAGACAAATGGACGGACGGACAGGCGGACAAAAGGTGGGTGTATGACCTAAATTTTTGGGTGTTACAAACATCAGCACAAACATATAATACCCTTCCTACTACAGTGGTGTAGGGTGTAACAAAACATCTCCCCAAAAACTTAAACTGGATCTACAGCTGGTGCAGGACCAATTTTTGTTTTGGGTGTTACAAACAACAGTACAAACACATAATACCCTCCCCCACTATAGTGGTGTAGGGTATAATAATATTAAAAGCAAATGAAAAACTCTTTGTAAAGCAGACTATAAGAAATTTAAACACAAAACTTACCCGTTTTTTGCCTTTGGAATCTGTAGGCGGTTGCCATTCATCCATTTGTAAATATTCCTCCATAGTGGGTTTACGTTTTGTCGCCAATTTACTAGTACCATCCAAGCGGGCTAATGGAAAATAAATTAATTAAATCAGTAATCTTTGGAAAACTACTTAAGGGATTTATATTTTTAAAAACTTACCCAAATTTTGTGTGGTTGTATCAGTTTCCCATTTGCTTTTTAAGAAGCCACACTGTTATAAAAATGTTTAATTATTAAATATTTTTTTTAAAGAATTTCTTACTTTCTTCTTTTTTGTGGGAGTTACTTTCAAAAACAAAAAAAAAAACTTACAACCTTAAGCAACACATTTATAAATAAAATTAAACTTAAACCATTAAGTTTAAGTTAGATAAAAAAGGAACATTTCATTAATAAATAACAAAAACCAAGAAAGATTCCCTACAATAAGTATATTCCATAATATTTCTTCCTCATCGCTTTATAGTTTAAACTATTTCAAATTAAGCCGCAATATTTGTTGTCATCAATAAATATTTCAAACTCCAAAAAAAGGATATCCTTATAAAAAAATATAAATAAATAAAACTTCACTTACATTTGCCGTTGAATCATTACTATCATCCTCATCTTTGTCGTCGTCGTTATTATCTTGATTGACATTATCATTTGCCTCAATATCTGCTGCTTCATTATTTTGTTCATTATCTGCCGACGTTGTCATATTACTATTATCAGCATAATTTTCACTAATTGTATTATCATCCTGTAAAGAAATTATATTCCAAATCATGTTGAAAATTTTTTTTATATTTATTATTAACTTCTTGTCGAAAATAAATACCTTATTTTCGTTGTTTGTTTTTCTTTTAAGAATTTCTTTATAAAAAATATCAACTTAAATTACATACTATGAAAATCTTAATCTAATTTTCATTTCAATTATTTTTTTGTTTACAAAAAAGTTTTTTGGTTTTCAAATTCAACATAATTAGTTTTCTTAAGTTACTAAATTGTTTTACAAACGTATTTCAAATATTATGAACAAATTTATTATGGCAGACATTAGTGCTTGGTTTTATATGTTACATTTTCCCCTCATACTTGATAGGAAAGGGTGTGCGGGTGGGTTTATAAAAGGTTTTAATATAGTTTTGATAATTCTTATTTAATTTATATTTCCTAAAATATTTTTAAAATATTTAAAAATATTCGATTTTAGTTTTAATTTATGGGTTTGATGCCAAGTTACTTAAGACATCAATATGACAATAATAGGGAATTTATTTAAATTATTCAAAATTACAAAAAATAAATATTTCAAAATTAAAATCAATTATGAGAGTATGGGTTAATTTTAAATTTACTCTCACAGCATTAATTCGATTTATGTTTTATAAATTGTATTTAAGGTTATTCCCTAAAACTGCATAAAAATATTAAAGCATGCGTTGTAATTTTGGCGGCTCTATATTAGGGTTCTATAGTTGAAACGAAAAGTCGACATTTCCACCTTTTGCATTTTATGCAAAGTCAATTTTTCGACTTTTTTCGTTTAGTAAACTTTTTTTTAGAGTTTTTGACTTTTTTATACATTTTTTTTTTTTAATTTTAGACTATTTTTGACTTTTTGCTACTATTTTCGAGTTTTCGACTGACTTTTTTCGACTTTACGACTTTTTTACTTTTTCGAGTTTTTCCGACTATTTCAGAGTTTTTGACTTTTCTTTACACTTTTTTAAAATTTTCGACTATTTTTGACTTTTTTTCTACTATTTTCGAGTTTTCGACTTTATTTCGACTTTTTCCGATTTTAAGACGTTTCGACTTTTTTTTTACTTTTTTCGAGTTTTTCCGACTATTTCAGAATTTTTGACTTTTTTCCACTTTTTTTAAATTTTCGACTATTTTTGACTTTTTTCTACTATTTTTGGTTTTTCGACTTATTCGACTTTTTTTCATAGACGATAGTCGAGTTATGGACTTTTTTTTGAACAAAACATTCGATTTCTACTTTTTTCGACAAAAAGTCGATTGTTCGATTATTCGAAAGTCGAATTTTGATTTAAGTCTTTACATAACGATACACTTGTTTTTTTTACCAACAGTATTTACACTTTAATTAGATTTATGATGAATTGTATATGTTAATACATATTAATATAATAATTGGGCTGCTTTTCGCCGGAGCTGTAAATGAATCATTTATTTCTGATTTTAATTCGTTTACGAATTGACAAAATTTTGAATTAATTCCTTTCAAAAAAAATGAGAATTGAATGAAATTTGAATCAATTCAAATGTATTTGGTAATAATGAATTGCAATTCATTACGAATTTAAATGAATTTGCCAAATGAGTTGCAATTAGTTTCCAATTTAAATGAATTTGTCAAATGAATTGCGATTCGTTTTCTAATTCAAATAATTCGAAAATGAATGAATCATTTACAGCTCTGTTTTTCGGAATAGAGCCCCTATTTGGTCGGTTATAATTCAAGAATTTCGATCGCAGAGTTATTTTGGATTCTATAAAACTTGTTTATATCGTTTGTGCATTTAACAACTAACATATTAATGAATATTTAGGCAGTAATTTGGGGGTAATTTATTGGCGGCATTGGTAAAATAGTGGACCAATATTGCATACCAGCTCATTCAGTTCGGATTCTATTTATCCTTCCACTTATAGATCGTCTTTTGATGTTTTATGATGTGTTACAGATTGAATGACAAATCTATCTTTTGGATGATGAATATAAGGATAAGTCTTAAAACTTTTTAGGGCCAGTTTATAGTCCTAGTGTACAATACATGTATGTGATCATTAGACTAACACAATTCATGAAAATAATCATTATTGTAAAAGTAAAGTCTCATATAACAGTTTTCATCAAGTTTTTTTTTAAATCATAATTTTTCTCACTGTTATTGTAGGGTGCATTACTTTTGGAACCATAACTAAGTCAGACATTTGCTCATAAATTATTGATTAATGGGCAACAGTGGTAAAAAGTTTTTTTTGTACTTTTCAGAAAAACAATACAGAACTATAGTAAAATACATTTAAAAATTCGATATTTTTTTAAAATGTACATGAGTTTGCTACACTTTCCGTTAGCATTTCAATATGATGCAGTCTAGTTTGAAGTCAAATTTATAGTCTAGTCTACAGTCTAGTCTATAGTATATTCTATAGTCCAGTCTATAGTCTAGTCTATAGTCTAGTCTATAGTCTAGTCTATAGTCTAGTCTATAGTCTAGTCTATAGTCTAGTCTATAGTCTAGTCTATAGTCTAGTCTATAGTCTAGTCTATAGTCTAGTCTATAGTCTAGTCTATAGTCTAGTCTATAGTCTAGTCTATAGTCTAGTCTATAGTCTAGTCTATAGTCTAGTCTATAGTCTAGTCTATAGTCTAGTATACAGTCTTGTCTATAGTCTAGTCTATAGTCTAGTCTATAGTCTAGTTTATAGTCTAGTACATTGTCTAGTCCATAGTTTGGACTTTAGTCTAATCTATAGTCTAGTATATAGTCTAGTCTATAGTTTGGTCTGTAGTCTATTCATAGTCTGGTCTTTAGTCTAATCTATAGTCTAGTATATATTCTAGTCTAAAGTCTAGTCTATAGTCTAGTTTAAAATCTAGTCTATAGTATAGTGGATAGCCTAATCGATAGTCTAGTCTATAGTCTAGTGTAAAGTTTACCTTACCTTAAAACCTATAAAATACTTAAAAATTTGTTTATGCCTGGAATATAACATTTATTACAATAGTCTATAGACTGGACTATAGCCTAAACTATAAAGTAATCTATAGTCTAAACTATAGCATAGTCTACGGTTGGTACTATAGTCAGGTCTATAGACTGGACACCAGTTTGGACTATATGTAAAATACAGATAAATTGTTTATCAAATCGTGTGAGCCAAAAGTTCCCTATACATTCTACATAACTAAATCGTGTTTATCTTAATTATAAATATTCATTAAGGAGGACGTTAATAAAATCATAAATTATTTTATATGTTTGTAATCATACATTTTAGTTTCACATCAAGGTATATATAGGGGTCATAACAATAAAACCATTTCTGAATAAACGTCTTGCTTTAAGAATAAATTTACATTTACAGACTTGTAAATTAAACAAATATAAATTTGGGACAAAAAAATAAATTATAAATTATTTGATTTTTGGCGAAATGTTGTAAAATAAACAAGTTGCCAGTTGAGAAAGGTTACTTAAAATTAATTTAAAATTTTAACTAAGTAAGCTAAAGGTAAGATTAAAAATATATACATCTTTTACAGTGTAAAATGTACAAAATGCTGTAAAAAAAGTTAATAAAGTTTTAAAAACAGTTAATAGATATTTACCACAACCATGTCCTCGGCATCTTCCATTTCAACAATATTCTGCAATAAACTAGAAATATCTAATTTAATATAATGACAAGGTGTAGTCTTCCAGGTATCAATGATTTCTTTAATATCATTTTCACTGCGTTCATGAATATTGCGATTAAGGCAAGTTTCCAAGTCACAAAAAAGATCTATAATATAGGGCTAAAGATTTGAAGGGGCAAAAAAAGAGATGTTAGGCAAATAAAATTGATTTTTAAATAAAAAACAAATAGAATATTGTTTCTTTTTGAAGTTTTAGCGAAATTGTTATTAACTTACCACAAAACCCGAATCTTTTGAATGACAATAAAATTCATTCAATGAACGTAAAGAATTATTATTACAATCGATAACAATAAAATCATAGAAATTATCGGCAATAGTTTTTTTGAAAGATTTTATTAAATATTCCATATATTTCTCCTCCATATCTTTATCGTATTCATAAAGAATTTCCTTTTTTGGAATCTAGTTGAAAATTGGGAATGAAAAAATGAAAAGAAAAGTTAAGATTTGTTTGGTAATTTTGTTGATTGTAGGAAGAGCAAATAACATTCAATTGCTGCTTACTTTCTTGCCAGTTTTGGGACATTTTTCTTCATAATCATTTTCGATTATGAAATAATCATCAATACTTAAAATGCGTGGATTATTACCACCCATTTCCTTTTCTTTTTCTTTTATAAGCTTAGCTACATGAGATTTACCACTACCGGGTGGACCTCTTAGAATAATACAAATCTTTTTGGGTCTTGTTTGACGTCCCGGTTTCATGAGTATCTCATCAATTGAAATGGTATTATTATTCTCCTCTGTGGGTATGGACATTTGAACATGAGTCGATGAAATTTTCGGTAGATTTTCATTAGCTTCAGCTGTTGAGGGAAATATTGAAGAGGGTGTTTGTTGTGTATCAAATGGTGTAAAAGTACCGCTTGAATTGAACATAGGCGGTGGCGGAGGTGGTGGTGATTGTGGTTCTTCTTCAGGCATACTTAAGAGTAAAATATTGAAAATATTAATAATATCTTTAAATCACTGTATAAACTTAACTAAGTGATGATTAAAGTTGTAAAACTTTACTTTTTTTTCATTCTTTAATCATCCTTTAGTTTAAAAATAAATAAAATTTTTCCTGTACTTACTCTTCAAAATCAGAAATTTCTTCTAGATCAGCCTGTTCTTTATCGGCATCAGCATTTTTATTTTGTTCTTGTAAATCCTTTAATAACATATAAAACAAAACATATAATTAACACTACTTTACTGTACAAATTCGCGTTATTTTCTGTTCATCACTATTTTTACCTTTTGCTCATTTGAGGTGTTGAAGGGATTTTGAACCGCTTGTATTTGTTTTTGTTGCTGCTGCAGCTGCTGTTGCTGTTGCTTTTGCTGTTGTTGTTGATTTGGTTTCTGATTTTTTTGCTGCTGTTGATTATTTTTATTATTTTTTCTTTTTTTACGTTTTTGATTAGCATTTCCACGTTGTTGCTGTTGCCATTGTTGTGGATTATTCTTTGCCTTTGAGGCGTGATCATAATTGATTATTTTCAAAGGTTTAAAAGCATTATTATCAGCCTCATCATCATCACCATCATTCATCACCGGTTTATGACCATAATCGATAACTTTTGGCAGTATGGTTGTGGTGGGCGTGGCATTACTATTTGAATAGTCTATGACTTGTACCGGTCGATAGTAGTCACCATAATCGAGATTATCACGATCAGCAGGGCTGTTGTAATTGTAATTTGCACAGTGTAATCATATAAAAAAAGTTTTTGAGTTCTTTTCTTTTTTTCTTTCTTTCTTAACTTTTCTTTTAAAACTTTCTTTTGGTGAAAATATTAAAAAGACACACAAATACAACTTTAATAAAAAATGTTCATAAACAACAGCAATCAATTATGCGTTTTCTTAAAAATTTATACATATCAAACGCATGGCGGATTTTTTGATATTTTGCTTTTTAAGTTCAATTTTATTGTTTTTTAAAGCAGACAATTGTGATTGACACTTCTTTAGGGACTTTCTTTCAAACATAAAACAATTAAATTTAATTTTACTACATTAAACTAATGTTGATGGTTAATTTTTATTGTCTTATGTTAGAAAAAATTGTCTGTTGTGAGATGTCATCATTGATATTGGGTCATGACGGTGGTTTTTATGAGAAATTTGTAATAATTTTCTTTACATAAATTAGATCAAAACATGGAAGTTGTTTTGGCTTCTTTTCGAAAATGAAACGATTCTAAAACTTACTACTTGTAAATCTATTTTTAATTTTTATTATAAAATCCTGATTTTAATAAAAAGATGCAAAAAAACTCAATTATTTATGAAAAAAATTGTGTAAGGGGGCTTTATACAACAGATAAGAGTCAACACAATAAAATCTAATTTAGTCTGATTTAGTATAGCTGCTTTAAAATAGCTGTTATAGTTTGCAATTCAATTCGAAAAGAACCATTATACTGAAGCCTATTTATATTGACATACACTTCGTTCATATCATTTTCAAATCGAGCTATTATTATTGATATAAGGGACAATATTTATCAGGGAATACAGTTAATAGGTTTAACTAAAGGGCTTTGAGAAATTTCTTTAAAACATTTTTAACATATTCATGGTGGACGAATTAAATTAAAATGTTGTATTTGCTAAATTTAAAATACATTTTGGAAAGCTTAACAATACATGGACTTAGCTTGATACTTGGGACAGTTATGGATCGATTACTTACGACTTTATGGATCATTACTTATTTCAACGATTTATAAGGCTTAATCTAAAAGATATATCGGTATATATTTTTGAATGATTTTTTGATATTTATATTCTATATAATTTAAAAAAAAAGTAAGAAATTTGAGTTGATCTAGGCTAATCATATAATACCCTACAACGGTTACAATAATAAAATGTTATTTAGTTTTCATGATGAAGCATTTAAGTTAAATTGTACCTTGCCTCAGATATACTTAATCCGTTTACTGTTGAATAAACGGATTTAAGTCAAATTTTGAAGAGGGGCTTTTTATAGGGGGCTAGGGTCAAATGAAACCCTATAATTATGAAATTTATAAGGGTTATCAATGCATCAAGTATAGAACTTGGTTTTTTCGAGATAAGAATATATTAAACATAACAAGTAACAAATTATAGTCGGGCGAGGTCGACTATATAATACCCTGCACCTGTTACAAAAAGTAAAATGTAACTAAGTTTTCATAATAAAACATTTAAACTTAAGACATTTATTGTTGAATAAAACTGTGGACATTTAAGTAAAATTTTGAGGAGGGTTTTTTATAGGGGCTAGGGTCATATGAGGCCCTATAATTATAGAGTTCATGAAGGTCGTCAAGGCTAGTATAGAACTTGATTTTGCAGCTTTTTGTCGACATACGAGTATATTTAACATAATTATGAACTTAAAAGCCCTATTTGGGGTTACAGTTGTATGGTGGCTAGGTGAAATAATGAACCAATCTTAACCATTTTCAATTGGCTTCGTCCCTGGGACAATAGAAGATCATGTACCAAATTTCATTGAATTATCTTTAAAAGTGCGACCTGTAGTTTGATTACAAGGTTTACATGGACAGACGGACGGACATAGGCAAATCAGAAAATGATTCTAAACCGATTGTTATACTTTAAGGTGGGTATAGGACCAATATTATTGTGCGTTACAAACATCAGCAAAAACCCAATATACCCTCCTCCCACTAAAGTGGTGTAGGGTATAATTATGAACTGCTTTTCGGCAGGTTCAGTTGTATGGGGGCTAAGTGAAATAATGAACGGATGTTAACCATTTTCAATAGGCATCGACTACGGTACCATATGTGCCAAATTTCATTGAGTTGTCTCCAAAATTGCGAACTGTAGTTTGATTACACGATTTACAATCTATATTCGGGGATTCTGTTGTATGCTGGGTGAAATAATAAACCGATCTTTGAGCATTTTCAATAGGCTTCGTCCCTGGGACAATAGAAGATCATGTACCAAATTTTATTGAATTATCGTCAAAATTTCGACCTTTAGTTTAATTACAAGGTTTACATGGACTGACGGACGGACGATTATCCTAAGCCTATTGGTGTAATTTGTAACTCACAATATTATTGTGCGTTAAAAACATCAAAGGGTACACTAAAGTGATGTAGGGTATATATGGAGTAATGAGGTCACAGACAAACGGGCTACGCAAGAATCAGATCTAAACATTAATAGGAAACCAGAATACTAATTACATTGTAGGAATCATAGAACTCTAGTAAGAATGATAATCGATCATTGCAAAATATTATTTTTGTAGGCTATGCAATGTTATGTTATGTTATTCTTTCGGAAGAAATTCCTTTTTATTTTTGATGGGAAAAGCTTAGTTGCGAAGAGGGATGTGATGAAATATTGGTCAATATTTGCCATATATAATAACATCTGGATGGCGTTCCCACGATAATTGGATTTCCGCTCCGAAACGATCCGATTCTCAATCGGCCAAAGAGTATCAACTCTGCAACAGCTGTATCAACCGGAATTATTTTCCCCAGTTACAGCCAACCTGTTTCAACAACATTTGGGTGGTGCTACTTTTGCATAAGTAGCATCACCCACCACGATAACTGCATAAATAAGATATTGATGAAAGGTTCCTTGTTGATCATTTGTATAAAGGGTATGATAGAAAATATTTGTTTAAAATTTCGGCACTCCTTCCATTAGACACAGAAAGACAGACAGACGGAAATGACATTGAATCTAATAAAAACTCAGAATATATATGTACGACCAATAAGGTGTTACAAATAGAATGGCAAAATTAATGAAATCATTGACCGATTTTAATTAGAAAGAATCGTGCTTGGACTAAACACCATTCATTCGATGTTTTTTTTTTTTTTGTTTTAACTCTGCAATTTTTTATTGATTTTGTTAATTTGCATAAGAAATATTCTCAAGATTATGAATGTTAGATTAATCCAAGGTTTGGTGGGTCTTCATATATATTTATTTATTTATAAATATGTTTTCCTGAGTGGAATTACATCTACAACTTTTATTATTTTTTCTATATAGATGACTTAAAGACTAGATTTAATGAAAGTAATTTTTAAAAATAATTAGAGTTTACCACTGGATTGATTATTTAATTTATTTCTACATAAATATATATTCAGTGGTGGGCATGAGGTTAGCTTAGGTGGTATTCTAGCTGTAATTTATGAATTTTATTTAGCAGACATAGGAAGGAGCATATTATAGTGAGGGGCAGACATTTAGGGCGGGTTTTTTTTCTACTCAGTTAAAGCAAAGCCTTGCTGTTAGATTAAACTCAGAACAAATTTAGGCGGACTTTAACTTTAAGATCACTTAACTTTATTAGTATTGCCAAATTTTCAGTCAAAAACATAAACAATGAACAACTGTTTTTTTGTAAACATAACTTTTGTAAAATAAAACATTTAAAACAAAATGAAACATTCTCACATATAACTTAGGTTTAATTGGCCAATCAAAACTTACATTGAAAAGTAATGTGTTAAAATGATAATAAAATCTCTTTTCATTAATTCTTCTTTAGCATTTTAAATCATTATTTTAACACGGTGATGTCATTGGAGGCAAGTACTTCTACGCTCGGTTACGAATTGGGTGTTAAATGAGTTGTTTTTAATAATAACAAGTATAGTCGGGCATAGCCGACCATATGATACCCTACGCCAGTCAGTATGTTAAAAATGGTGATTATTTAAGCATTTGTTTGATTTGTTTAACTTTATTCCGGAATATTTTTACTTTTTTTGGCAAAAAAAAAACAGATTTTTTACAAGACGGCTCAAAGGGGAGTAGATAAAAATATGGCCCTATCCTTATAAATGTTGGTAGGGGAAGTTAAGTCTACTTTAAAAGTTTTATTAGTGTTTGTAAGTGAATTTTCAAGTAATTTACTGAAGGGAAGTTTGTATGGGGGCTAGGGTCAAATGAAGCCCGATCATTACAAACATCTTTAGTGTCATTTAAACTTCTATAAAATTAAGTTTTGACGACTTTTGTTGACATAATAGAACATTTAACTTAATTATGAGCCCAAAGGCCCTATATGGCGGGTACGGTTGTATGGGGGCTAGTCGAAATAATTGAACGATTTTAACCATTTCAATTGGCTTCGTCCTTGAGCCAAAAGAAGCCTGTGTGCTAAATTTAATCCAATTATCTTAAAAATTGCCGCCTGTACCTTGCGTACAAGGTTTACATGGACAGCCAGACAGACGAAGGACGGACATAGCTTAATCGACTCAGAAAATAATTCTAAGCCGATTGTTATACTTTAAGGTGGGTATAGAACGAATATTTTTGTTACAAACATCACCACAAACCCAATATACCCTGCACACTAAAGTGATGTAGGGTATAAAAAGGAGCCAGAGAGAATATGAAGCCAGGACTTCGGTTTGTAAGTAAAATGTTTTACTCGCTGCACCACTGCATAGATATTTTATTGCGCGACAAATAATGGTTAACAAGTAATTAAATAAAATTTGCAAACAAAATGACAAAGCCGAAAATAAAGTACTTCTATATCAGATTAAAATAAACTCATTACTTGAATACTTCAAAGTAATGCAGACGGTAAGTAGTAGTGGTTATGACAGTACAACCCATTAAAGACTTTTTGCTGGGTAGTTAGTGGGCAAATTTTATTTGATAACTATCATTTATTCACCTATGAATAATTAACAATTCATAACATGATATCATCTTAACTTTGGGATACATAAACTATTATAGGTATTAATTACATCATGCCCACCACTGCTGTTGCTACATCAAGGGTTTATTTTACATAAATGAGTATGATTTGTGGGCTCTTAAAACTACATATCTTGTGCTTATGATGGATCATTTCAATTTTGATTTTAGTAAATTGAAGTTATAACAAATGGTATATTTTTAAAAATTATAAGTAAAATAAGAAATTGTCCAGGGGATCTTATTTTACTTTACTAACTAGATTTAGTTAATTTATAATAAATTTTTATTGTTTTCTTTAACTATAAATTTGCAATTATTTCAAAAAATATAATCCCAACATATTTTGTAAAACACTTTTTGAAAATACAAAAACAAATTTATAAAAAAAATTAAGGGAAGGGATTTACAAAATAACCCCCAATATAAAGGTTAAAACACTGATTCCATGAGTTTGAAATATTACATTTCTTATCTTTTGCTTATTTGAACATCTTTTCACTAAAGAAGAAAAGCATTTATTTCATGTACTTTAAAAAAGTTGTTTCTTAGATCCAAATATTTAATAGAATAGTTAGTTAGTTGATTAGTTTGAAAGAAGGATGTACATAAATACATCAAATCCGAAGAAATACACCTGGGCCTCTATCGGGCCTGTTGTGCACTCCTTAACCAGTGCCACAGGTTGGAATCGAACCCCACCACCTCCGGTCTACCAAACTAGAACACTAACCTACCGGTGGCCACATGTAATAGAATAAATTTTCAATTTATAAGAAAAAAAGATCAAATTTATATTTCAGTCCCAAAAACAATAATTATTCTAGATCTAAGAAGTGACTTTTTAGTTCCATTTAAAGACTATACAATATTTATATTGAAAATTTTCATTATTTTCTAGTAATTTGGATTTCTTTTACGGACAGACTTCAGTAGTGAATTGACTCTGATGGAAAACAAAAACAGCGGAGGAAATTTTTTAAATTCTTTAATTTTTGCCAAAAACTGAGACCAAAAATTTAAAAAAAAAGAAAATATCTAATAGTTTTTCAAAACAAATTATAAAAACAACATGCATAAACAAAATAATTCGAAACATAAATAAAAAAAGAAACCAAAACTTATAAAAAAAATTTGGTCTCTGATTCAAGTTATGGACAGAAGGGGAATGAATCACTTAAAAACAAAAACGGATGGACAAAGTTATTCTTAAATATTTACAAGATTTTCGCATAAATTTTTAAAGGCAAAAAATCAATATAAACACATTTAAAAACTCTTTTTCATTTAAACATAAAAAAAGACCTAAAACCTTATTTATAAGAATAAAATAAACAACAACAATGGTTTAAGTTTTTTTTTTTGCTTGTTCTTTTAAGATAAAATGAATATTTCATTATATTTTTATTCACTAAAATTCTAATAAACGAAAATTTGTCGTTAATATTTTCAAATTACTTAAACATTAAGTAACATAATTTTGTTTTAAAATTATTAATATTTATGTTGGTTGGTTGGTATTACAGTTATTTTATGCAACTGTTATATAATAATAATAATGCGCTACATCAAAATTCGTTATTTAAAATATTAGAGGAGTATGTGATCGATTGATTAGTTGATTTTTTTTTTTTCTTTCTTTTTTTTTTTTTTTGAGACAGGGTGTAATAGAGAGCGTGTTTCAAAAACTATATGTAGGTATTTATTTCTTTGTTTATATTTGTGTTCTTTTCATTTTTCAATTGCGTCGATTATTATTATTATTCCTGTTATTCATCCTCTTTTTGTTATCATTGGAAAATTTTGGTTTACCATTACCGCTATTAAAACCACATTTATATGAACGAAGGGATAAAGTTTGGCAATGAAAAGAGACGAAAAGAAATGGAAAATAAATTCCAAATGTTAACTGGTTTTGTTGTTTTTTTGTTGTTATGTCAAAAAAAATTGTTATAAAGGTTTATACAAATATATACCCTAGCGTGAACTAGAGACTGGAAAAAGAGGGGCGAAGTAGTTACTGTGCTTTTATATTTTGTAAACTTTTACTTAGTTAAATACAACTTTCACGGATTGAAACGCATTTTAAAGTGTACGTTCAAATAAATACTTAAATTTGTTTCAAAGGAAAAGTGTTTTTTAATAATAAAGCTGTAAACTTAATTTATTTGGTAGCAGATTCCTATTGCTACTATTGAAAACCTATAGTCTTGTATAATGTTTATTCTATTAATTAGTATAATTTCTATTCTGGTTTATATTCTTGTCCATAGTCTTTTCTATAGTCTAGTCTAGTCTAGTCTATTGTCCAGTAAGTGGTCTGGTCTTTAGTCTAATTTATAGTCTAGTCTACAGTTTAGTTTACAGTATAGTCTATGGTCTAGTCTATAGTCTAGTCCATAGTTTCGTCTATAGTTTCGTCTATAGTCTAGTCTATAGTCTAGTCCATAGTTTCATCTATAGTTTCGTCTATAGTCTAGTCTATAGTCTAGTCTATAGTCTAGTCTATAGTCTAGTCTATAGTCTAGTCTATAGTCTAGTCTATAGTCTAGTCTATAGTCTAGTCTATAGTCTAGTCTATAGTCTAGTCTATAGTCTAGTCTATAGTCTAGTCTATAGTCTAGTCTATAGTCTAGTCTATAGTCTAGTCTATTGTCTAGTCAATTGTCTAGTCTGTAGTCTAGTCTATAGTCTAGTATAAACATCAGTCTATAGTCTAGTATTAAGTTTAGTCCATAGTCTAGTCTACAGTCTAGTCTATAATCTAGTCTATAGTCTAGTCTATAATATAGTCTTTAGTCTTGTTTATAGTCTAGTCTACAGTCTAGCCTATAATCTAGTCTATAGTCTAGTCTATAATATAGTCTATAGTCTTGTTTATAGTCTAGTCTATAGTCTAGTCTATATTCTTGTATTTAGACTAGTCTATAGTCTAGTCTTTAGTCTAGTCTATAGTCTAGTCTTTAGTCTAGTCTATAGTCTAGTCTTTAGTCTAGTCTATAGTCTAGTCTTTAGTCTAGTCTATAGTCTAGTCTATAGTCTAGTCTATAGTCTAGTCTATTGTCTAGTCTATTGTCTAGTCTATTGTCTAGTCTAATGTCTAGTCTATTGTCTAGTCTATAGTCTAGTCTATAGACTAGAGTCTATTCGATGTTCTAGTATATACCCTAGTCTATAGTCCAGTCTATAGTCTAGTCTAAAGTCAAGTTTGTAATCTAAGGTTAAAGATTTTCTGGTCTATAGTACAGTTCTTTGTCTACATATAGCCTATTTCAAAATCTTGTCTTTAGTCTATAGTTCCATTTATAATCTAGTCTATATTCCAATGTATAAGTCCAGTCTACCAGTCCTTTTCAATAGCACGTATAGTTTAAATTTCCCAAAATATATACAAGATAAGCTCATTGTATGTACAAAAGTGAAATGTTTTGTCTCTTGTTCAACAGTGGGTAAAAAATGGGCCATCCTAGTCTTTAACGAGATTTTGGTTTTAATTCTAATATTTAAAGGGGATATGTAGAAATATCCATTTTTTTGATAATAATTAAAGAAAATATTAAAATGATCTATTTTTTAGGTAATTTGACAGTAAAATACAAAACATACACATTTAAATAAAGAGAAATGTGTAAAAATATGGGTCGTATTTAGGCTGTATAAACAACCTCCACCACTCATTAAAGGAAAGAAATAATAAAAAACTATTTCTGTTTACATTAATTTTCAAACAATTAACAATAATTATGGAAATGTAAATATTTGATATAAGGGCTAATTTATATAAGCAGACAGACTGACAGACTTTGTATCTATTATCTTTCCGTAGTCAGATATTGTGGTGGAGGTTTACTTGGATTGTTATCCTAAAAAAGACAATAAAAATAAATATTTTAAATTCCTCTTACCCTTTAATCCAGGACTCCTTTTGGTCATTTGGTTTGCCAACATCTTGCGGTTCTAAACTGGGTATTTTTGGAGCTTCATTGCGTCTGAATGGATTATTAACATTGCCACGATTGCCACTTCCACCATCATCTGTAATATCCTTGTTGGGTTGATTTCTGTTCTTGGAATTATCGCGTCTATTTTGAGAACCATCACGTCTATCATTAGAGCCATCGCGACCCATATTTCGTCTATTGCCACCGGGACCATTGCGACCAAAATTGTCTCCCGGGCCATCATTAGGGCCGAAATTGGGACCATTGCGGCCGAAATTGCGGCCTGCACCGTTATTAGGTCCAAAGTTAGGGCCATTGCGTCCGAAATTACGACCAGGTCCATCATTGGGTCCAAAGTTGGGACCATTACGTCCGAAGTTGCGGCCGGGACCATCATTAGGGCCAAAGTTGGGACCATCAAAATTACGATTCGGTCCATTAGGTCCGAAATTGTTGCCACCTCTATTATTAGGTCCGCCGAAATTATTGTTAGGACCATTGGGACCCCAGTTGTTGGGACCATTAGGGCCCCAGTTATTAGGACCATTAGGACCCCAGTTGTTGGGTCCATTAGGGCCCCAATTATTTGGACCATTGGAACCCCAGTTATTAGGGCCGAAATTATTATTAGGACCATTAGGACCCCAGTTATTAGGACCATTAGGACCCCAGTTATTAGGACCATTAGGACCCCAATTGTTAGGGCCATTGGGTCCCCAGTTATTAGGACCATTAGGGCCAAAATTGTTATTAGGACCAAAGTTATTAGGACCTATATTATTAGGCATACCTCTGCCTCCTCGCATGCCACCACCACTGTTAGCACTAATATTTGAATTCATATCATCACCCATTTCTGAACGATCA
The DNA here is from genome assembly GCF_022045245.1 of Lucilia cuprina. Lineage (NCBI taxonomy): Eukaryota > Metazoa > Arthropoda > Insecta > Diptera > Calliphoridae > Lucilia > Lucilia cuprina. The sequence continues at coordinate 36,553,510 of NC_060951.1, read as the reverse complement.
GAGGCTCTATCACGGAAACTTTCCCGGGAATTAGTATTATCTTGTTCGGCATTAACATCATTTGCTTTATTCTCAACGCCTCCGCCTTGATTACGTTTTTGCCATTCATTAAATGACATTTGGCGATTATCAACATCTTGCGACTTTGTTGTTGCAGCATCACCACCCTTAGCCTGAGCCACAGCTTCTGAAATCTTTTTCAAAAAATCTGGATCATTTAAACTTTTAGCTAAATCTGGTATAGCATTTGCACTAGTTGCCGGAGGCTGTTTCACATCCGACATATCAGGTTTATCAACTTTTATATCAAACAAAGAAGGAATTTTCTTTGGTGTTGCAGTAGCAGTGCCAGCAACAGCAGCTTGAACTTTACCAATTTTTTTCGGTTCTGGTTTATTTGTTGTGTCTACATCTTTAGATGATGTATCATCGTTCAAATCTAAACCGGGTATACCGTCGACTTTTTTAAAGATTTCAGACATATTGCCTTGATTTTCTTCGACCTTATCATCATCGCCATCATCGTCCAAATTAATGACCTCTGTCACTTCGACTGGTTTTATTTTGTTGGCTGGTGTCTTTGGGGTATCAAAACGACTTTTACGTTTTCCCAACGGTGTAGCAGTATTTTTCTTTTGTTGTTGTGGAGTTTCTCTATTGTTGGCAGATTTAGTAGTTTCATCTTGCACTTTTTTAACTTCATCTTGAGGTTTCTTAGTTTCCTCAACTTTCTCCTGTTGTATTTCTGGCTGTGTTTTAGTTTCTTGAGCAGTTTTATTTGTTTGTTTATCGAAGGATTTGTTTTGATTGTGTTCTAGATTTTGTTTTGAACTAGAGCTTTGTTGACTTCCTATTGAATCGTTTCTTTTCCTACCAGAGGAATCGCGGTTGTCTCCCGATTGAGAACGATTTGAGGGAGAGGGTTGTGGTGGTGGTTGATTTGGATCTAGACCCATTTGTTCTAGTTTACGTCTACGCATTTGTTCACGTCTCTCGGCTATGCGATTGCGTTGATTTTGAAACTCCTGTTCATAACGCTTGTACATTTCCCTGTCAGGATGGTTAGCATTGGCCTTTTTCCAATCTTCAAATTGTTGCTCCCACTTACGGAACTGACGATCGAACATTTCTTCATCCAAATCAGCCATAGCGACACGATTGTTGCCTGGAGCACCACCCCTTTGATTTGGACCTTCATTATTGCGGCCACGTTCATTTGGTCCATTATCAGGACCTCGGAAATCACGTTCATTTGAACGATTGTTGGGACCAAAATTACGTTCATTGGATCCAAAGTTGTTGGGCGCATCATTCCAATCATTTGATCCACGATTATTGGGACCTCGATTATTGGGACCAAAGTTACGATCATTTGGTCCACGGTTATTGTAATTGTCGTTTCTATTATTAGGACCACAATTTTCCCGATTGTTATTGGGTCCATCATTCCAATTATTTCGTCCTCTGTTATTTGGACCCTCATTCCAGTTATTTGAGCCACGGTTATTATTAGGTCCTTCATTCCAGTTGTTATTACCACGATTATTATTGGGTCCGTCATTCCAGTTGTTAGGGCCGCGATTGTTGTTAGGTCCATCATTCCTGTTATTGGAACCAGGACCACGGTCATTGTTGGGTCTTTCATTCCAATTATTGGGTGCGTTACTACGATTGTTGTTGGGTCCTTCATTCCAGTTATTAGGACCACGATTATTAGGTCCACGATTATTGGCATTATTATCATTCCAAGTATTAGAACCCATATTACCAAGATTATTGTTGGGTCCATCATTCCAATTATTGGGACCACGATTACCATTGGGTCCTCTATTATTTGGACCTTCATTCCAATTGCCTGGACCACGATTACGTTCATTTCCTGAAGACGGACCGCCTTGATTATTACCCCTATCATTCCAATTACTGGGACCACCAAAATTACGATTATTGTTAGGCCCATTATTATCCATATCATCAACATCATCAGCCATATTATCGTATTCACTGGGGCGACTATCATCCGAGGGTGGCATATTATCATCTGAAATAGGCATATTATCATCTGCGACAGTCAAATTACCTCTATTATTGCCACCAATATTACGATTATTTGATGCTTGATTATTCCAATTATTTGGAGGACCTCCCATATTATCTGCAGCATTTTGATTATTCCAATTATTATTTGAACGATTATTAGGTCCACTGCCTCGATTAACCGACTGATTGTTTTGCCAACTATCTGACCCTCTATTATTAGGCGGTCCTTGCCAATTATTTGGTCCACGATTACCCTGACTATTAATGTTTTCCGTGCCTGTTTGTGGCGTCGGTGGTGGTCCGGCGTGTATACCTTGTTTTGGTGCCTCTGACCAAGGCGGTTGTTGGTAATGTGAATTCATATTGGAATTATTGGTATTGGCACTTTGTTGATTGAAATTTGGTGGTGGTTGGTTAAATGAAGGTGGTTGCCATGGTGGTGGTGGTTGTTGTGTTACACTGGCGGCTGGTCCTACCGGCGGATAGCTTGTAACATCTGGGCCTGCAGTTTGTGGTGGTGGCGGTTGTGTATATAACTGAGGCTGACCCGTAATCTTATTAAGTGGTGCAGTTGATGGTTGTTGATAATAGCTAGTTGAATAGGCAGGCGTGGCAGCAGGAGCTGGTGTGGCCGGTGCGACTGCAGTGGTGGCTTGTGCCAATTGCATTTCACGTTTGTACTAAATGAATTAAAAACAAATTTAGGAATTTGTTACTTAAAATCTAAAAGATTGTTGACTTACCTGCTCTCCATATTGGGCATGCCATCTGGCATATTCCTCTTGATACTTTTGCCATTGTTGCCAATGTTGCTGTAGAGCATATTGTTGTTCTGGTGTCATAGCTGCATATTGAGCAGCTGTATATTGCGAATAAGGATTTGCACCGGCACCGCCAGTTGCAGGAACAGCTGCAGCAGCAGGCATTGTAGGTCCCGGCATAGGGGCTGCTGCTGCTGTTGGTGGTGCCACCGTTGCCGTAGGCAACATGGGTCCTATAATAGCTGGAGCCGCTTGTTCAGTAGCTCCACTTGGTTCCTGGGGCGGAGGTGGTGGAGCTGTTGTTGGTAAAGGCGGAGCCGCTGCATATTGCGACCATTGATTCCACATTTTGTAATAAAACTAAATTTACAATTCAGCCCTTTAAGCAATTATGGTGTCTTTTGTCGTTTTTGTTAAAATGTCTATATTTGTTTTATTTTCACTTTTTTCACGTTTTTCAAACTTTAATCTATTTGTTTAATAAATTTTTAATATTTTACACAATGTTCTTGTAAAACTTTTTCTATTGTTTAATAGCCATGAAAAATTTATTTTGCAGAAGAGAAAAATTCTGTCGCCATTTTTAACATGAAAGAAAACTAGTGATGACAAACCAATACGATAACTCACTAAGAAGTTTGGCTTTTGTAAGAGAAGAGAGAATTAAAAATAATCTAATTGGTGTAAATTAATCGAGAATTATGTAGATATAACAGCTTGAAGACTGTGAAAAGAAATATATTTTTTAAATGTTGTGAATAAAATAAAATATTAATAAAAGTGAAAAAATAATAAATAATAATAAAACATAGCAATAAATGTTTTGCACCCTGGCGATGAGAAACTCGATATTTTGAGTAAATAATTCTTTTAACTTATCGATTACAAATTGTATTCTTTGTTTGTGGATGACATTTATGTGTGTTTTTGTTGTTGTTATTGTGGTTTCTGTTGTCAATCCACAAACAAATACATGTGCTTCTAAAGAAAAACATTGGACGCATACACATAAGAAAGAAGACATGGCCAGAAAAAGAAAAATTCCCGTACGTAAACATCATGGTATACGTGATCCTCTCAAGCAACTGGAGGTTAAAGAGAAAAAGTAAGTTAAATGTAGTGTCCCCCAAAAGAGTGTGTAATTTTCAAACATTTTATTTTTTCCCCTCAAAAGACTTAAAAATGTTGTCAACAGCCCACCACAGAAAGATGATCAAAAAATGTCGTATAAATTTGTACAGTTTAAAAAATTAGCCGATCAAGCAAAAAGTGGTAATAAAATCAAACGCATACGATGTGGAGTAGAGGACAAACCCAAAGATACCCCCGCTGCGGGCAACAAAAAGAAAAATCTCCAAAAGGATGGCAATAAGTTTAAGAGTATAAAACAAATGCCCGGTGAGGAAGATTTAGATTATATACGAAGAGTTAATCGTATAACCAGTGAAAGCCTTAAGGAGGCTCAATATGAAGCAAAGTATGGTGTTAAAGTTATACGTAATCCCACTACCGGAGAGATTTCCCTTAAAAAGAAACCACCCAATGAAATCGATGAGTTGTTGAAACAGAAGCGTAAGGAAATAAGAGGAGGTAAAATTAAGAAGAAAAAGATGGATGATAAGTTGCATAAACCAATAGATCCTAAACTGGTTAAGGAATTGGTAAAACAGGCCATTAAAGAAGACGAACAGGAAAAGTTGAAAGAAAAACAAAAAGAAATTGTAGAGTATCGTCGAGATGCAGTGAAATTTGGTGAGATAGTTCATGCACCACCAAATATTTCAACACTACCCAGAAAGGCACAGAAAAATGAAACAGTACCTAGAGTAAGTAAAGTAGAAAGAGAACAAATAAAGTTCAAACAAATAATTCGTTTGTTTTTTTCCACAGCCTGGTAAGAAAAACAATTTGTTACTAAAGGATCTAATTAAACCCCCAGAAGAAGCTGAATCAGAATCCGTAAATAATAATTCCAAACAAAACAACAGCAACAAAAAGTCAAAAACTTCAGGAGCTTTAAGCAAAACTCAATTAAAGGGCAAACGTAAAGATCTACCCGAGGCCACACGCAACATGTTGGAGACTGAACGACAAAAGTTGGTCAGTCTTTATAGGGATTTAAAGAAATCGAAAGGCATACAAGCGGATAAAAGTTGATATTGCAAAGAAATAAACCTACATATATTTTTAAATTTATGTTTTTGTTGTAATTTCTTATATTTTTTAATGGAACTATTTTAAAATAACAAAAAACTATTTTAGTTCAAAATAAAAATTGCACCGCATTTCTGTTCTTTTTTTTTGAGGAGGAAAATTGAGATAAACTTCCTTCAGTTTATGAATCTTCAAAAAAATAAGCGGATTTAATTATTTTGGTCAGGATGTTGTACTGCAAAAACAATAAAAAAGTTCTTCGAGAATATTATTACATGCCACCTGATTGTTTTTGTAATAGTTGGGCAAAACGTTGTGTTATCAGCAGAGATGTGTCAATAAAACGATCCACACAGTTGGACAAACACGTTTCGGTGGCACTATCCAATTTGGAACTGGGTTTGCCTATGCACTTATCCCAGCAGATTTCATTGAATTCATGGATCTGTTAATAAGTTGAAAAAAAATTAAAAATTTAAGTATAATTTTCTGCAACATACAATATTTTCTGCTATTTCCACAATTTACCTGAGCATTAACTTGTGCTTTTTGTTTTTCAATCATTAAGAACTCTTGCAATTCTTTGTCAGCACTGCTGGAAGATATGCTATCAAAGTCCGACATGATGTTCAATTAATTTACTTTTTAATTAATAAATAATTCTTTAAAATTGTAGGAAAAAATTAAGCAAAATCTGCTATTTGCTTTTATATAACCTCAAAAAAACTGACAAGTCAAGAACAAGAAAACATCTGGACGAAACATTCACTTGGAAATAATAACATATCGCAGTAGTTATCGTTAATTTAAAAACAGGCATGTTATACAAAGAAAAGATAAACAAACAGCCGAGTGTCATCTCTATGAAAGCAAAACAGCACGAAATTGTAAACAAACTTTATAGATTTTTAAAAATTTATTAAAAATTATTGAAAAATGTCTTCTGAAGTCTCTTCCACCAATGATATTTGTCTTAAGGATAATGATGATTTTTATCCTTCAGCCGAAGAATTAGAGAACTATTATAATATGTTGGAAAATGGCACCATTTTGGAATTAGAATGGCAATGTCCTGGTAGAAGACCACCATCACCAGACTGTTCCAGCAGTGGCAGTAAAGAACAAACAAATTCTACCGATATTACCGAGACTCAAGAGTAAGATGGTGTTATTTACATGTTTAAATTTGGATAAATATAAAAACTTTTTCTATTGTTTCTTTCAGACCCTTAAAATCGAATGATTTTGACTTTAGCGATGATGTGGCCCAGCCACAAATGCGTGTACGTAGTCAGAATTCTACACCAAAATCGGTTAAAAAGATAACTGCCAACTTTGCTGGTGTTATGGAGGCTTTGAAAAAGAAAAATGCTGAGGGCTCATCGTAACGCAAAAAGCAGGATTTTGTTAGGAATAAGTTAAAGTAGTTTGAAAGGATAATTATTTACTACATAACTATGTAGTAAAATATATATTTTGCATAATTAGCTTTTAAGTTTAAAATAAAGAATGTTATTGGTTAAGTGTATAAGCTTTTTCCGGTTCTGCAACTGAAATCATCATAAAATTATAGTTTTAAGGATATTTTGAATGTGAGGCGATTCAATGTTTAACCAATTTATTGTTGAATAAAATTGTGGACATTTAAGTCAAATTTTGAAGGTGGCTTTTTATAGGGGCTAGGGTCAAATGATGCCCTATAATTATAAAGTTGGTCTTGCAGCTTTTTGTCGAGATACGAGTATATTAAACATAATTATGAACTTAAAGCCCTATTCGGCAGGTTCAGTTGTATGGGAACTAGGTGAAATAATAGACCGATGTTAACCGTTCTCAATAGGCTTCGTCTACGGTACTATATGTGCCAAATTTCTTCAAAATTACAATCTGTAGTTTGATTACAAGGTTTACAAGCCATAATCTGGGGTTCTGTTGTATACGGCCTATGTGAAATAATGGACCGATAATAGAAGATCAAGGTTTATTACAAGGTTTACATGGACGGACGGACTAGCTAAATCGACTCGGAAAATGATTCTGAGCCGATTGATAAGGTGAGTATAGGACCAATACTATTTTGCATTACAAACATCAGTAGGGTCGGCATATTTTTCTGATCTATCGGATCTATCAACTGTTCAACTTGAACGTGTGTGTAATTGATCACACACTATGATCCTCACTTATCTTACAGGCTCGTTACTATCTCTTTATTTTTCACTTCTTAAATACTACCCATTACTGTCTCTATCGCTTCTTTCTCCTTTCCGTATCTTGTTTTCTTTTCAGACATTACATAGAGACCTAATTTGGACCCAAGTAAAGTTATACTTGTCTAAGTATACAGTCTGCTGAATCTAACCTAACCTTCATAAACTCTCTACGGTACAATTAGAACCCATAGGTTAGGTTAGGTTTTCAGGCTGCAAAGACGCACACTTGGGTCCTATTGGTCCCTTTGTGATACCTGTAAAGATAATAGGATATAACAGAAAAAGAGCAGGAGTTTTAGGATCGAGAAGAGGTAGATATTAGGTATAAAATGAAAAGCTAAGAATAGTGAAGAATTGCGATAGAGGTGGAAGAGAAAATAGAAGGGTCTGTCCTTGTGGACTAAAAAGTGCCTTGATTGAGTATGGCTCGGTGGTCCTAAAACCAGTTACTGTGCCTGACAAAGGCATTAATATTATCCAGTCTTAACCTGGATAGTTCTGAATATTCGAATCGTGTGTTTGCTTGCGCAGGGCATTAACATAGATGTTCAATAGATTCTTCCTCCTTTTCATCTTGACAACTTCTACAGAAGTCGTTATGGGGAATACTAAGCATTCTTGTATGGTTTCGAAATAAGCTATGTCCCGTGATGACAGCAACATGGTTACTGATGTGAGGACGGTTTAGTTGCAGAAGATATGACGTACTGTCCAGACTTGGCCATATCTTCCTTGTGCTGATACAAGTTGTTTCATTACGCCATCTTATCTGAGAAAGTTCATAAAATTTTCCTTCTATTAGGTTTTTGCAAACTTTTAGCGGTATTCAGCAAAATATGTCTATGTCCCTATCGGACATTGATGCTACTATTTTTGCTAACTCATCAGCAATACAGTTGCCAGTCAAACCCCGGTGTGTCTGTACCCATCTGAGTACGATTGTTAAATGTCTCGCCATAGACTATAGACTAGTTGAATGTCTCGCCATAGACTATAGACTAGACTATAGGCTAGACTATAGACTAGACTATAGACTAGGTTAGGTTAGGTTAGGTTTGCACAGGTAGCCAATGTCGGCTTTACTTGGGTCCAATATTGATCCCTTTGTAAGAAATACCTGTAAGGAGAAGAAAAGAGAAGAGAGGGAGAGATTGAGGAGAGTGAAAGAACAGAAAACTAGTTGCAAAGAGAAGGGGAAGGAGAGGATGAGAAGTGAGAAAGCCAGGGCAGTTGCCATGGGTGGGTAGTGTGAGTTATAGGATTCACACCCAATTTGACAAATTAATGAACTCAAGCAGACGTTCTAATTTAATATTTGACAGCTCGGTTAGATCTCCAAAGTAGTTCGATCCAAGCGTCTGAAAACGAGCCTCCGCCAAGGCAGGGCAATCACAGAGAAGATGGGTAATGGTCTCTTCTTCGTCCTCATTTTGACAACTCCTACAGTAATCGTTGAACGGGAGACCAATGCGCCTGGCATGGTTTCCAAACTTACAGTGGCCAGTGATAATCGATATCAGCCTACTTAACTGCGGTCTATGGAGACCAAGAAGATATTTAGATCTTTGAGGATCCAATTGTGGCCACAGCATTCTGCATGTTGTGCACGTATGTTCACGCGACCATAAGTCGCGAGCGATGCAGAGG
>NC_060951.1:36520345-36544595 GCF_022045245.1 Lucilia cuprina | reverse complement strand
ATAGACTAGACTATAGACTAGACTATAGACTAGACTATAGACTAGACTATAGACTAGACTATAGACTAGACTATAGACTAGACTATAGACTAGACTATAGACTACATTCCTGGACTAGTTTAAATGTAGTGTATACACCAATCAGGGATTTGATAGCAGCTTGGCTATCGGTACAAATTTGAATATCTCAGTTTGATGTTCTATAATACCAGAGCCAATATTAGAACCTTGTTGTTGTTGTAACAGTTCGGTAACTGTGGCCAATAGTTCTTTCCTGTCTGAATAAACTTTCGGTTGATATAGCTGTCGTTGAGTTGACAATCTTTGGCTGATTGAGAATTGGATCGTTCCGGAGAGAAGATTGAATTGTTGTGGAAACGTATTAGAACCTTAATTAGTTTCATTTTTGGTTTTTATCTTCCAGATTTGGAATAAAACATATATATTTTTTTTATTGTACACATTTAAAATTTTTAGTTTTTTTTTACTTTATTTTTAATAGTTTTTCTTTTTTTAGTTTATTTTCTTGTAGTTTTTGTAAATAATAGTATTTAAAGGTGAAATTCGATTTCATTTTATTTAAATATTTGTTTTTTTTTGTTGTTTTTAATTATTATTAATAATAATAATAAATTTAAAAAGTTATACCACACACAATTATACAGCTTTAAAAATGGTTACATTTTTTATTTATAATTTTTATAACTTAATTGCATTATTACGTTATAATGTTTGTTGTTATTTTTATAATTGTGTAATGAGTGTTTAATATAATTATTAAAATCTTATTTTTTTAAAGATTTAAAAACCTTTATATTGTTAAAAAAAAAATATTACAAGGCAAGATCATACAACAACAAGTTGATCAAGTATTATTTAACTATTTCTTGTTTTGTTTATTAAAATAAAACTTTTGCTTAAATACAAAAAAAAAAAAAATGAATTGTTTACTAAACACACACTGTCAGTATTCGATGATTAAAAATGTTGCATTAGATTTCTGTTTTTTTTTAATTTACAGTTGATTTCATTTTTTAATTGTTTAATTTAATTGCTTTATAAATTATTAAAAGAAAAACATTTAAAAAACAATATAAACAAAAAACATACAAAAAATATAAATCAATTTAATAAACAAAAAGTTAAAGAGTAAAAGTCGAGTTTTTTTGAAAACAATTTACATTTAAAAGAGTAATTATAAAGTAAAAAATATAAAAAAAATTATGCTAAAATTTTAAAGCTAAATATTAATAAATATTTTATTTTATATTACATATTATTTATATATATTTTTTGTTTTTCTTTTTTCTTTTTTGTCAAAAAGGCACTTAAAAATGTAACTAAATTAAAAAACTTATATGGTTTTTTTGTTTAAAAAATATATATAAAAAAAAATAAAAAAATTGGCATAAAATTAAGCAAAGAAAAAAAAATTAACAAAAAAATATATATAAAAACTAACAAAACAATATTTATTTAATTTTTACACTTAACTTAATTTCTTTGTAGTTACTACTAAATCGAGAATAGAAGAGCTTTTTCGTTATTTTTTTTTTAATCTTAAATATAAAAGTTTTGAAAATAATTTTCACTTGCACTTGATTTTTTTTTGTTAAATTTTTTTTTGTTTTTTTTTTCTTAATTTAAAATTTTAGTTTTTCTTCTTCATTTAATTCATAGAAGAAGGAGATAAGGGTGGGGAGATATTATTTAAATCTGACTTTGGTATGTTACTCATAGTTTCATTTCTAATTGACTGTATAACACCAACAATTTCACGAAATGTTGGTCGCAATTTGGGATTTGCATGCCAGCACGTTTTCATGAGACGATCGTAAACATTATCTGGACAAAGTGGAGGTTTTCGTAAACTGCAAAAAGAAATGGCGAAAATATTAAGTAGAGAAAATGATAACAAGTATTTTTTTAATTAACAAACTGAAGTAGTGTATTTCAGTTTTAACTTTCTTTTTAAATAACCTCAAGTTTAGCTTTCATTAGGGTTCTATAGTTAAAACTCGACTTTTCGACTTTTTGCATTTTATGCAAAGTCGATTTTTTGACTCTTTTCATTTAGTTAAAAGTCGACTTTTAGACTATTTTCGACTATTTTTTTACTTTTTTCGAGTATTTCCGACTATTTTAGAGTTTTTGTCTTCTTTCCCACTTTTTAAAAATTTTCGACTATTTTTAACTTTTTTCTACTATTTCAGACTTTTTTTAACTTTTCGACTTTTTGACTATTTTCGACTTTTTTTTACTTTTTTCGAGTTTTTCCTACTATTTCAGAGTTTTTGACTTCTTTTTCCACTTTATTAAAATTTTCGACTATTTTTGACTTCTTCTTACTATTTCCGAGTTTTTGACTTTTTCCGACTTTTCGACTTTTTAATTTTTTTCGACTTTTATTTACAAAGTCGACTTTTTGACTTTTTCATAGACAATAGTCGAGTTATCGACTTTTTTTGACTTTTTTCAACACCGTTCACACGTCGGTTGTCATATTCAGAAACTTAACTAAGGATAATCATTGTTGTTGTTGTTGTAAGCAGCATGCATTCTCGATGATGGTTAAGTCCGTAGCAGTTCCTGAGATGACACCAGCCCAAACAAGAGTTGCATCTTAATTGAATGGACATAAGGTGCAAACTGTGCAGAACCATTGTCTGGGATTTAATTCAATTCCGGTACGTACCAAAAAAATTCGAAGCAGCATTGCCAGAATATGTTGCACCGCAGCAGAAAATTAATTTGTTGTTGCTTGGGTCGACAGCCCTTGGACGAATAATTCGTGTAATACGTAGAACCGGCCGTTGGGGAATTTGTCTATCTATCTGTCGGTCTATCTATCTATCTATCTATCTATCTATCTATCTATCTATCTATCTATCTATCTATCTATCTATCTATCTATCTATCTATCTATCTATCTATCTATCTATCTATCTATCTATCTATCTATCTATCTATCTATCTATCTATCTATCTATCTATCTATCTATCTATCTATCTATCTATCTATCTATCTATCTATCTATCCTCTTTTCCATTCCATATTCTATTTTGTTTTCTCTTATATTCACTATTCTATTCTCGAAATCTTGTTCACAGTACCCTCGACCGCAATAGGCATTGAGTTTAACTAGTGTTTTTAGTTCTTAGTTTGTACTCGCCATAAGACTCTATAGTATTATATATTCTGAATACTTACCGATCGCCTCTTTCAAGTCTTTGTAGAAATTCATCTTGACTTAGTTCCGTATTTGGATCTAAATTCGGTGTTTCGCCGCGTGAAAACATTTCAAATAATGTTACACCATACGACCAGACATCGGATTGTGATGAAAATTTGGCATCTTTTTTAATGGCTTCGGGAGAATACCTTAATCAATACAAAAAAAGAAAAATCAATAAACTTAGAAAATATAAAGTAAATCATTAATACCAACCATTTAATAGGTATTTCACGATTACTATGGGCTATATAATAACCATCGGAATCAGCACGTTGGGCTAATCCAAAATCTGATATTTTAACACTATCTCTATCGACCAGAATATTGCGAGCGGCCAAATCACGATGTATAATATTCTTACTAGCCAAATAATCCATACCCTAAGTAAGAAAATAAACAAAATTTGAAATATTAGCATTAAATGTAAATAATAATGCAGAACTTACTCTTGCTATATCTAAAGCAAAACTTAATAATATGGGATTTGTTAAATTTGGCTTTCTGGAGGTTAAATACACCAAAAATGAACCACTTTCTAAATATTCCATAATTATGCAGAATGGACGTTGTATCCAATGTTTTATTTTAACTATATTAGGATGATTCAGAGACTAAAGAAAAAAAAAATAAAAAATTAAATAATTTTGTTTTCTATAGACATGTGTTTACCAACCTCCATAATTTCTATTTCACGCATAAAATCATCACTTAACTGAGGAGCCCTTAAGGACTTCAACGTTTTTATGGCTACAAATTCACGAGCATTATCCGGACTATTATAGCGCACCTCACCCAGATGCACTGTACCATAATGTCCTTCGCCGACTTTCTTTTTAAATATTACCTTACCATTGGGTATTTCCAATACCGAAGGAGTGGTGGTGAAATAATTACGGAAATTGGATTTCTTCACTTCATCCGCAAAACCATTATGACGCATTTGTTGATCATCGGCATGATTGACATCATTAGCTAAATTATATTAGAATATTAGAAACAATACTTTCGATATTATATTTATTAAACTTTACCTAGATCTAATTCGGCCAAATCATCAGCATCTTCTATGGTAGAATAATCATCGTTTAGGGATTCCTTAATCGATATTAAACGTTGGAATATTTGCATATAATTAAAAGGTTTATCCGGATCCATACTCCAACCATCCATCATAACTTCAAACATAACGGCTGGACAATCTTTTGGTGCGGGCAATATGCCACCATAACGATTGTAATTTTGTCTTAACATTTCGCTAGTCATATTAACAATCGGTTCACCACGGGAAAATATTTCCCAAACTGTAGTTGCAAACGCCCATAGATCAACATCTAATTGTTTTTTGGCAGCATTTAAATTGTGATGATATTCAAATGGTATCCACGGCAGACTGTTGAGGTAAGATTTCGAAAAATATTCATCTATTATTATAAAAATATATTACAAAAATGTTACTCACTCATCCCGTCGATATGATCGTGGAAATCCAGGATCTGAGATTTTAGCTTCTAATAGTTGAGTTTTTGGATCGTATTTTGTTACGAGTAAATTTGAACAGCGTATAAAGCCATGTATTATACCATCTTCTTGCTGGAATAGCGAAAGAAAGAATTTTTTATTTTACTCTACCGATGACTTTTTCTTTTAAAAATGATTATCTCTTAAAATTTCATGTCTGGATTCGAATCTTTCTTTGGCAAACAATTTTCATACTTCAACGTTTTTTTCTTATAATTTCCGATCACAAAACTACTTTTTACTAACAAGTCTAACAAATTCGACTTTTCACCAAAAAATAGGATTTTCGCATTTTTTTGAAATTTTGAATTTAACGTAATAATCGATTTTTCACTTGAATTTCAAGTTTTCGCTAGAAATTCGCAAGAAATTTCGATTTCACTAAAAGTTCGAAAACATAAACGCCCGACTTTTCACTGAAAGTTCCAATTTTCAAAAAAAAGTTCAAATTTTTACTGAAACTTGAACTTTTCACTTAAAATTCGATATTTTATTAAAATTTTCGAATTTTTAGAAATTTTACAAAATTCCCAAAAAAAAGGCCAACCTTTCACTGAAAGTTCGACTTTTTACCGAAACTTGGACTTTTCAATTAAAATTAAACATTTCACTAAAAATTTTCAATTTTTTGTGAAATTTTCGCTAGAAGTTCCTTTTTTTTATTTTTATCATTAGAATTTTTACAAGAAATTTTAATTTTCACCGAAAGTCAGACTTTTCTCTAAATGTTCGAAAATTCGAAGTTTCACACATAAAAGCCCAATTATTCACTGAAAGTTCCAATTTTAGTTGAAAGTTCGAATTTTGACTGAAACTTGGACTTTTCATTTCAAATATAAAATTTGAATAAAAATTTTGACTTTTCACTAAAAATTCGAAATTTTACAAAATTCTAAAAATAGTCCGAGATTTTCACTTAAAATTCGATATTTCACTAAAAAAATTAGACATTTCACTAAAAATTCGAAATTTTACAAAATTTCAGAGAAAGGCCGATTTTTCACTGAAAGTTTGGCTTTTTACTTAAAATTGGACTTTTTATTTAAAATTCAACATTTCACTAAAAATTTTAATTTTTTATTAAAAATTCGAAGTTTTACAAAATTCCAAAAATAGTCCGACTTTTCACTATAGATTTGACTTTTTACTGAAACTTGGACTTTTCACTAAAGATTCGAATTTTTACTGAAACTTGAACTTTTCACTTAAAATTCGATATTCAACTAAATATTGTGACTTTTCAGTAAAAATTCGAAATTTAAAAAAAAAAAATCAAAAAAGACCGACTTTTCACTGAAAGTTCGGCTTTTTATCGAAACTTGGACTTTTTACTTAAAATTCGACATTTAACTAAAAATTTTTACTTTTTACAAAAAATTCTAAATTTTACACAATTTTAAAAAACGCCGACTTTTTACTGAAAGTTCGGCTTTTTATCGAAACTTGGACTTTTTACTTAAAATTCAACATTTAACTAAAAAATTTGACTTTTCACTAAAAAATACATTTTTCTTAAAAAATCGGACATTTCACCAAAAATTCGACTTATTACTAAAACTTGGACTTTTCACCCAAAATTTGACATTTCACTAAAAAATGTTGACTTTTCACTAAAAATTATACTTTTCTTTGAAAAATTTGGACATTTCACAAAAAATTTAAATTTTTACTAAAACTTGAAAATTCGATATTTCACTAAAATATTATACTTTTCTTTGAAAATTTGGACATTTCACTAAAAATTCGACTTTTTACTAAAATTTGGACTTTTCACTTAAAATTCGACATTTCACTAAAAAACTTGACTTTTCACTAAAAATTATATTTTTCCTTGAAAAATCGATCATTCTACTGAAAATTCGACTTTTTACTGAATATTTGGTCTTTTCACCTAAAACCTGGACTTTTCACTTGAAATTCGACATTTTACTAAAAATTATGTTTTTCTTTAAAAATTCGAACATTTCACAAAAAATTCGGAATTTCATAAAAATTTGAATTTTTACTGAAATTTGTATTTTACAATTTTTTCTACTAATTTTACATTTTCACTGAAAGTTAAATTTTTCACGGAAAATTCTACTTAAAACATTGGTTGAATTGAATTTTCACTAAAAATTAAGATTTTCCAATAATTAATTTTTTATTAAAAATTTTGATTTTTTTTTTTTTTTTGAAATTCGAAATTTCACTGAAATTCAACATTTCACTATAGTTTCCTAAACGTAAACTGTTGACTTTATGCTAATTATAGAGCTTCAACTCGAATTTTCCTGCACTCTAAGAAGGCATTGTTTCCCAATTTTTAGTGAAATTATAAATTTGTTTAAAACAGTCAGGTTTTGGAAAAATTTTGATATTTACAAAAATCACTTCAATAACTTACCAAATAAACAATTCCTCTAACTAAACCATGTACAACATCCAATAATTGACGCAGTGATATTTTTGTTTTATTATGCAATAGGAATTCATTTAAAGGGCCAAATTTCGAATATTCCATAACCATAGTATAGGGTATATTCAAAGTTAAACCATACAATTTAATGATATGAGGTGAATAAATGCGGCTCCAAATATTCGCTAAATCTTTAAAATCCTATAAAATAAAAATAAAAGTAAATACTAGATATAAAAAATGTATAAAAGAATAAAGGAAAACAAACCTCATAATCTTTTTCATGTTTAAGTACTTTTAAGGTAACAGTAACATCTTTAAAACCACCATCCTGTAACCAATCAGCTTTCATTTTTGTCATTTTACCATTGTCACAGTCACGCGAGGAATCTAGTTTTAATTGTCATTATCATTATCATTTTATTTTGTTGTTGTTGTTCTTTTCTACTTACTATGATACCATTGTAAATCTTTGGGTGGATCAAATATTTGTGGTCGTTTACGTAAGAGTTCAGCTTCGCTTAATTCCCTTTCAGTCTTTTTCAATTGCACATGTTTTGGCAAACATATTAATAGTAGTGGCGATTTATCATATTCTGTAGGTGGTATTCGTGATCTTTGTTCTGTTTCTGCGGGTATAGATTGTGCTAAATCAGTTAGTTTATCGAATATTTCCTGTGTTCCATTATAATGTAATTTCCATTTGACAGCGGCTGCTAGTCCATTTTCCGAATGACAAATTTCTTTTGTAATTTTAAAGGTTTCTGTTTTAAACTTTTCCGGCTGTAGACCTTCGCTGATGCTGTAAACGTGGAAGTTGCTTTTTAATATTTTTCTAGTATTTTTTTACTTTTAGTGTTTAAAATAAAATTGTTTTTTGAAAATTGTATAATTTTAATAATTTACTGTTAAAGCGTTTTTGGTGTTATTGTTTATTTCCATTGTAAAAAATTTTTTTTATTTATATTTTATGATAAACAAACCTTGTTTGGTTTGTTGTTCAAAATATTTGTTTATGACTAAACAAATAAGAAAGTCAATACTAAGCTACAACATTAAATTAAATATTTACTTACGATTTTGTATTGATATCAATATAATATGTATCATATTCTTTTTCACATTGACGTATAATATAACTGCCACATTTATCACGTTGTTCACGGATTTTTGCAAAAGAAAAGGCGCCACTAAAAGTAGAAAATATTATAATAAAATCCTGTAGTCTTAAAACCACAATCTATAATCATACCCCACTGGTCCATGACAACGTAAATTTCTTAGTTCTACTAAAGAGGGTGTAACATATTGCATACAAAGATCAATCATCCATTTGGTGGTTAATCTTGAATATTATAAAGAAAAGCAAAAAATTTAAAAATTATTTCTGAAAAAAAAAAACTTTACAATTTATAAAAATAAAATCTACCTCATATAACCAGCCAGATATGAAATAAATGCATCCAATTGTATTTTATTTTCAAATTCTATTCGATAACCATTTGGCATGCCAGTGATTTCCAAACGACATCTTAATGAATTCGAGCTACCGCCTCTTGTGTAAATTGCATAAATATTTTCCAGTTTACTAACTAAGACCCACTGTGGAAAGAAAAAGTAGAAAAAGAGGAAATCATAAATTAACCATAAATTAGAGATAAGGTAGTTTTTTCTTTAAACAAATATTTTAGATTTATGCAAAAAATGAAATATGTATTCGAGGGGAATTCATTATTTATTTATGATTTATTTTTAGCATTGCAAAAAAAAAAATTGAACATAAACACAAACAAATACTTCAAAACTTCTTATTGAAATTCAATAACAAACAAAGTAAAAAGTTATAACTTAAAGAATAAAATTAAATTTGTAAAAAAAAAATATTTTAACACAGTGACACACCTCTTAATAATTTAGAAAATATTTTAAAATTGCTAAAATATTAGGTGCTACTTATTGTATATGCTCAAGTTATTATTAGTTGTTTAAATTTATAATAAAAACGTGCCAGAATTCGTTTACTTAAAATGAGTTTTTGGAAAAAAATGTTTGCTATAAAATTAATATATTTTATATGCCTGAAAATAAGTTATTTAATAAAAATATAATATTTAAAATATTACCAAAAGACAAATCATTTTTGTCTTACTTAAACGTTATAAATTAAAAAAAAAATTAAAAAAGTACTATTTGTCATTAAATGTAATTTAAATGTGCTTTACACGTTAAATACTTTTTAAAAAACAAATTTAAAATGATGAGACTAGACTTAAGACAAAACTATAGAAGAGAACATATACAAAACTAAAGACTAAACTACATATTTGAATATAGTTCAATATAGACTATATTGTAGATAAGACTAAAGACTAGACTTCAGACAGTTTACCAGCATATAAACTAGACTCTAGAATAAACTATAGACTAGATTATATTAAATGAACACAAATCACTTCGACCTGTGTACCTTTTATAGCGTTCGTTAGTTCACGCATGAAGGTTTCTGGTTTAGTTGGTGACGGATAAAATATTTCTTTTGGGGTAAGTAAGACCCAGAATCTTAATCTTCTAGACTACGATAATGGACAGTATATGTTCTAAGTTTTCATAATAAAACATAAATTCGTTATAGAGACGTCTTAAGTGAATTGACGTTATCTCCAGTTAGTTCTCTAAGAATGCTTTTATTTAGCGCTAGTCTAGACTTAAACCAAACTATAAACTAGACTATAGACTACACTTTAAAATACTATATATTAGACTATATACTAGACTATATATCGGACTATAAACTAGACTATTGACTATATACAATACTATATAAAATACTATTGACTAGACTATACAATATTCTATATAATACAATAAGACACGAATATAGACTAGACTATAGATTAGACTATAGATAACACTTTGGGTCAGAATATGGACTTTACTATAGACTAGACAGTGAACTAAACTATAGACTAGACTGTAGACTAATATATAGACTAAACAATAAACTAGACGATTGTCTTGACTATAGACTAGGTTATGGATTAGATTAAAGATTAGACTATAGACTATATAAGCATTACTTTAGACTAAAGACTGGACGGTGTACTAGACTATAGACTATATTATAGACTTGGACTAAATTATAGAAAAGACTATAGACTACACTTTACATATACTAGACGATGGACTAGACTTTAGATTAGATTCTCCACTACGGACTAGTCTATAGAGTAGACTATAGACTAGATTATAGACTAGTCTATAGAGTAGACTAGAAGTTAAACTATAGACTAGATTATATGCTAGACTTTAGACTAGATTTTATGCTAGACAACAGACAATAGCCTAGACTAAAGAGTAGACTATAAACTAGACTACTGTCTAGATTATAGACTAGACAAAGGACTAGATACAAGTATGAAAACTACTATACACTTTGTGTAAAATTTCGCAAATAGTTTTGCGTAAAATGCAAATTTTTACAATTTTTTAGTTGATTAATCAAATTAGAATTCAAATTCATAATTGACACGTATGTATATAGAACATTTATCCGATTACAACAATTCTATTCTTAGAACACTCCTTTCTTAAACACTTAACAAATTTTGTCATTTATTTGAATACACCCCTTAATATACAAATTCTTTCCCCACTCTCTTTCAACCAAAACTTACCTCTACTTTATCCTTATTCGTTACGCGGGCCACCTTCAAACCCGGTTCTGCAGTATCAAATATATCCAATTTTATAAA
The DNA here is from genome assembly GCF_022045245.1 of Lucilia cuprina. Classification (NCBI taxonomy): domain Eukaryota; kingdom Metazoa; phylum Arthropoda; class Insecta; order Diptera; family Calliphoridae; genus Lucilia; species Lucilia cuprina. The sequence goes on along the minus strand of NC_060951.1, from coordinate 36,533,691 downwards.
AACTTTAGCTGTAGTGGGTGTATTCGTTGTTGTCAATATATCACCCGGTATGAAATCGACTATGCCCACAAAGGTTTCCAGCAGATAATCGGTGGCCAATGTATTTAGTTCACGCACATAATGCCATTTAACTTGTGCCACATCAATTTGGCGTTCCCTTAGCATACGAAATGATTTGCATATTTTACCTTTAATAAAGATTTTATGGGCCCTGACTAAAGGCCGTGGTAAATAACGTTTATAATTCGATTCTATACGATCGATAGTTTCACGCTGTTCCAATAAGTCTATATACATATTAACAGCACCCAAACCCATAACATTATCCTTTTTCAGAGGATATTTAATGGCTGGTATACACTCATGCACCATATCATATCGCATTTGATTATAGAGATATTCATAGGCATTCGGATCCATGGTTTGTAGTTGTACATCCAAAGAGGGCACCTTAAAACGCATGCGAAAACAATAGGTAACATTTGATTTTAATTGTTGATCTGCTAAGCACCATTCATCGCTGGCAGCCTCATCGAATACTCTTAAACCAAATAAATAGCGGGTATTGGGCAATATTCCCATTTCCCGGCTAAACTCTATGCAAATATCCTCACATGTGGCACTGCGTAGATGTTCATATTCTATATATCTACGCTTGCGATAATTGTAAATACGATGCGTTGTGGTATCAGAGCCTAAGGCCACATTTTGACGCATTCTCTCCATACTATCCGTATAGCATTGGGAATTTTGTGAGATGGTAGTATTACTAGTCGTGTCATGTTCATGATCATGCTCATGATCCAAGTCCAAATCATAAATGCCATTACGTCCATCCAGTATTGAAATGCTGCCAATCGAACTGTTGATATCATCCAACAATGTCATGGTTGTATGTGTTGTGCCCGAAGCGTTTGAGGCTTGATTCATTTTTACTTTGTTTTGTTTTATTTACAAATTCCTGTATTTTTCAGTAAGAAAATTCCTATAGGAACTCTTCCACGTCTTTGTTGTAGTCGACGGGTTCCTAAATTGTACGTTTTATACTTTTTCCAAAACCCGTTTATGCTAGTTTTCCTTTTATGCAATACTGGCTTTTGCTTCCAACTACCAACAAGCCCAGCATGATTTGCATGGAAATGCAAAATTTAATAATTATTTTTAAAGCAAAACATTTAGTTTATTTTGTTTTCAACAGTATTTAACACTTTTTGCGTATAAAAAACACTTTATTTTCTTAAACTTTGATTAGATTGTAGGAAGAAAAATTTTTTTGCAAACTTTGTTTTTCTATTTTTTCACACTTATCAGCAGAGCCCAGCGCCGACAAATATTAACGGCGTCGGCGACTGGCAATAAATATGTCGGCTGCGACTTAAACTCGACTGTAAGCCGACTATGTTTTCAATAACGTTTAGTTTTTAAATTTTAAATGATTTTAAATAACATTTAAAAAATTTTAAGATTTCTCGCAACTTTAAAGGCAGACTATTCCTATTTTAGCGGTAATTTCCTTATGATAAAAATAATTAAGAAGTAAGAGTTATATTCGCAAAATCATATGACGTAAAAAAGCAAATTTCGGAAGTCTATATACATATGTATATAGACTGTTCTGAAGAAGATCTCTTTAGGGTGAATTATGCTTCGATCATCATAAAATTTGGTAGATTTGATTTTAGTTTTTTTGTAGAGAAAACAATAATTTCATACCCAATAAGCTCTCAAAAATTATGACATCAAGTGTTTGAATTTTAACTGGATTTCAACTTTAATTTCAATACTGTTTTTAAGTAAAAGAAAAAAATTTTCTTCAAACTTTATTTTCTTGTCAAACAAAAAAAAAATGAAAATATTTTTAAAATAAAAAAATTTAGGAATTTTCGATAAATTTTACTTAGTCTAGTCAAGTCACAAACCTCGTTTTATTTGCATAAATAAACAATGCTGATACACCCTGTTTCCACTAGTAGCACAGTTGTTTATACAAGTATTAAAACATGTGGAACGTTTAATTTAAATACAAATTTTATTAAAATAAACTAAAGGTACTAGGGTTCTATAAATCGACTTTCGAATAATCGAACAATCGACTTTGTGTCGAAAAAAGTCGAAAAGTCGAAGTCGACTATTTTGTTCCAAAAAAGTCGATAACTCGACTATCGTCTATGAAAAAAGTCGACTTTGTAAATAAAAGTCGAAAAGCCGGAAAGTCAAAAAAAGTCGGAAAGCGTCGAAAAGTCGGAAAGCGTCGAAAAGTCGGAAAAAGTCGAAAAATTCAGAAAAAGTCGAAAATAGTCGGAAAAAGTCGAAAATAGTCAAAAAAAGTCGAAAATAGAAAGAAGTCGAAAAAACTCAGAAAATTGCAACAAATAGAAAAAATATAAATAATTTTTTTTATTAATAATAAATAATAATGTTAAATGGCAACATTATAAATTTACGCTTCTGGCAACTTTATAAATTTTTAACTCTGGTCGGAAAAAGTCGAAAATAGTCAAAAAAAGTCGGAAAGTCGAAAAAAGTCAAAAGTCGAAAATTGTAGAAAAGTTGAAAAAAGTCGAAAAAAGTCAAAAAGTCGGAAAAAGTCGAAAAGTCGACTATTTATAAAATATTAAAAGTCGAAAAATCGACTTTTAATTAAATGAAAAAAAGTCGAAAAATCGACTTTTAACTAAATGGAAAAAGTCGAAAGTCGAAAAGTCGACTTTTCATAAAATGCAAAAAGTCGAAATGGCGACTTTTCATAAAATGCAAAAAGTCGAAAAGTCGACTTTTCATAAAATGCAAAAAGTCGAAAAGTCGACTTTTCGTTTCAACTATAGAATCCTAAAAGGTACGTTGAGAGCTATCAAATATGACGAATGATGTCGAAACAGTTAATAAAGGTGTTCTGAACAGATGTATTCAAAGATAAACAGGAAATCAAAATAAGGATTTCACGTCATTTCCGTCAAATACATATTTCATGAGAACTTTATTAATAATAAAATTTGTTTAATAATTTAACAACCTACAAACTATATTCTACATAGCACAGATTATTAACAAAACTAAAATTAATTTTGTTCTAAAGAAGATATAAACTTAATTAAAAACTAAACGACTAATGAGCTTTGGCTTTATAGGTGATTTTCCATACTTCAAATAAACATATTGTCGAATGAAATCTATAGAAGATCGATAAAGGCATTGAGACGTGTGTTATAATGGTCCATGCCCATATGCCAAAGAATTCCATATGGGATTGACGAAATACCGCTCTACCCTTAATTAGGGTATTTACAAACCATATGGCAATATTGGCGATTAAAAGGAATGTTATAATTTCTCTACCCGGTTTACGGCGCACCTGTTTGGCTCCCTTGCAGCGACGATGACTAGCATGTAGTATAAACATGGTTTGTAGAGAGGTTTGCATGAGAGCGAAAACTTCGGCAATAATGCCCTCAACACGATCGGGTACGGTGTCCCATTTGGCAAAGTAACTGCCCAAAATACTAAACATACCGTAGAGGTAAACTCCTAAAAAAAGAGATGAAGAAAAATAAGAAAATTAACATTAACACTAGACTGTTTTCAAAATATTACCTGTTTGGGCTACTATAAGCAAAAGATTGTCCAATTCCATGGAATGATGTTCATCGCCAGTATCTTTAATATATTTCAGATCCCGCATTAAAATCATGCCTGCCAGGGGAAATTGAAAAGAGAGTTATAGTCATATTATAATCCATATGTAAAATTTCCATTACCTGTTACAATTGCCGCAGCACAGCCAAAATACATGACCGTTTCCCAAATAGTCACCTCCTGTGTGGCAACCAATTCATAGCCGGGTTGTGTATACAATACAAAATACATGATCATGGCAATAATGGTCATGACAATGACTAAAATACCAAAGAATAAACCCTTATGAGATTGGGAGCAATCAACCGAGAAATGATGAGCAGGTTTTTGATGTACAGGTTTAATGGAGTTTTTACGTGACTTGTCAATATCTGGAATAGATTTAACAGTTTTCCACATTTCATATAAAATTACAGCACAGATAAGAGAGTATTCAATGGTGCAGGGAAATAGAAAAGGAGAGAGTTGCTAAAAGAGAAAAACCAAAAAGAAATAAGAGAAAATGAATCTTAACTATAGACAATAAATCATATTTACTTGAACCAATGATCCCATTATGGTGGTACGTGAGCAGCCATGACTATCCATCATTGACATTTCGGTGGTAGCTTCTGTAATGTTCTTCAAAACATGAGAAACCACCGCTGCAATCGTACTATTATTAGCCTGATCACCAATATGATGATTAACATGCAGCGTAGCATTAACTGCAGCCCAATCCACGCCACCATGTGAGCCAGCAGATAAATTACCAGCATTTCCGTGTTCACCCTCATGATGAGCTATATGAAAAATTTCATGTTTTGTTTCTTCCACCAGAACATACAACCATTCACAGAGATTTGTTCCGACCATATGCATGAGACCGAACCGGGAGAAGACTTTATGGCGTGCCATATCCAAATAGGTAGTGTTAAGGAATATAAATTGTACTTGAGCTATACACAAGATCATACGACAGATGGGTGTGATGGCAATGAAAACATCTCGACAACCAGCTTGACCACTCAGCTCAAAGAATTGCCCGAATTCTAAGCCTGAATAGACCATGGTGCCGATGGCGAAGGCAATAGCTCCTACTCTTAAATAGAAACTGCCAAAATGTGTGACTTTGTGTTTCAAATGGACATTGTTCCTTTCGTCTGGAATAGTAATATCGATGAGTCAAAGCTGAATTATAACTCAACTAGAATTGTAAAACTTATACTTACGATAACTTTTGAGAGCATTTATCAATGTCAGATTGCGAAATGCTGAAATATATAGAAAAACCACAAATGTTATACTCAAGGAGTATAAATAAACATAAAATCCTTGATAAACATATGTAGGTATTTGTTCCGTAATGACTTCTGTAATGGGCAGACAAACGCCCAATAAAACTAAGAGTTTGCAATAAGTAGCAGAAAGAGCAGAACTTATGGCATCACTGGAAACGAGGGAAAAAAGAGAGAAATTTAAGAAGTTACTTCTACGATCTATTTGGTTTCTACTTACTTGCCCTGTCGTCGATTTTTCTCCTTTTGATGTTTGGCTTGAAAACTTTTAGAACCATTCTCACCTCCTCCACCGGGAGAGTTAATAGTTAAAGTGCTACCAGTGGCGGTGCCATTAGCATAGCTTTAAACGAAAAAAAATTATAAATTTTATTTGTAATTATTTAATTATTTTTAAAACTTACTTATTTTGTTTAGCATTTTTTAGCACACCATGTTCACGCTTACCACCTAAAATTTCCTGCAACATCACTGAAGGTCGCCGCGAAACCTGTATTGTCTGTGGCACCAGTAGTGATATTGTCGATTCATCGCGATGCATATCGTGACTGTTGCTGACTGGTAAGAGGGCCTGTCTAGCGTTTCCTGTTTCAACTAATTCTAAATTTGTTTGAGATCTAGCCAGTGGTGAAATGGGATGTGACATAATTGGTATATTATGATGACCATATGAATCACATGGACTACGTACGTAGCGTGGTATTGGTGTTATGGGTGTCGATGGCGCCGAATTCGAACGTTGTGTTGAGGGTGGTAGTTTAGAGAACGACGCTGACTTTTTGGGTGCTTTTATATTTATATATTCACCACTCTCACTGGAGACTTGACTGCTGTGAAGGGTAAGGAGAAAAAAACATTTTCTTTCAGTGTTTTTTTTCTGATAATTTAAGTGGCGGTTATATTTAGGAAACTTCTTGATTTTGTTTGTGGAAGAAAGAGAAAAAGTTATATAATTTTGTCTCTTTCTCTTTCAAAATAAATCAAAAGTTTTCCAAGAGTTTCACTTCGCATAATGTTCTAACTTCTGTGATATATAAAGATCTGTCTTAAGACAGGAATGATACTTGTAAACCTATGGAAAAGGTGTGCCAAGTTAAAAATAATTTTAAATACATCTACATATCCTAAAGTTCATAATTACATGAAATTCAAATTGAATACAAAAAACCAGGCGCGCATCCAGAGTTGGGAAAAGTGAATTTGAAGAGCCAGTCCCCGCACACTAGACTAGACTATACACTATACCATATATAAATTAATACAGACTAGACTATAGACTAGACTATAGACTAGACTATAGACTAGACTATAGACTAGACTATAGACTAGACTATAGACTAGACTATAGACTAGACTATAGACTAGACTATAGACTAGACTATAGACTAGACTATAGACTAGACTATAGACTAGACTATGGACCAGACTATAGACTAGACTATAGACTAGACTATGGACCAGACTATAGACTAGACTATAGACTAGACTATGGACCAGACTATTGACTAGACTATAGACTAGACTATGGACCAGACTATAGACTAGATTATAGACTAGACTATGGACCAGACTATAGACTGTTTAGTGTTTTATTATATGCTGACGTTTTATAGGAAGATGCCGAAATTCACTGATTGGGAAAAATCCGTGAAATGCGTCGAGTTAGTCGAGTTATTATTAAAAATCTATTAAACACTTTAAAAATGTTAAGGAAAGATCTCTTATTGACCAAAATATTAAAATTTTTCATATAACATTATTCATAAATTTTAAAATAAAATTTATTTATAAAAAATAGTGATTTTTATGCACTTTTTTATAATTATAAAAAAATATTTTTTATTTCTAGGTTATGTTAATTTTTTTCTTTATATAATATGTATATTTGTTGGATTTTACTGTTTAAAAAATTAATTTTTTTCACTTTTTCTTTATTTTTAATTAAAATTTAAAATTATTTAATAAAACTAAAACTCATACCGTTAAGTTTAAAGTTTAAATGGATACTAATTAAATAATTTTTTGTTCATAAAAGAAAGAAAATTGTAAAAATTCTGTTGGTTTTTGTTTCAAATTTATACAATTTTTTTTTGCCTAATGATTGATAGTGCTCGTGTCGTATGGACAATTTTCTATGACGTAGTGATTGATTTGTGCAAAATGTATGAAATTACATATACATTCATATATCGGTACATACATACATAAACAAATGTATTTGTAGTAAATGGGTTTGTCTATATGAAAATTCCTCTAAGCAAATAGAATTGTATAATAATAATTATATTTATTTAGAGGATTAATAAATTTTTGTAATTAGTTATTTTTGTTTTCTAAAGAGCACATGTCTATTTGTTTGTTTGTTTGTTTGAAAGTGTAATTTAATTGTGTGCGGTCTTTATCTGTCTGTCCGTGTGTTTGTCTAACTTTTGCCGCTTTACAGTTCAAGTGCGTTTAATTATTTGCAAAATTATTGTTAAATATTTTTCACGTGAACTATATTTGTATTGTTATACCTATGTATGTATGTTGCTGTTTATGTATTGGTTTATATTTTTGTTTATTAATTATATTATATTTTTAGGTATTTTGTCCAAAAAAAGTGCATATTTTTAAATGTAGCCAAATGTAAAAATATTTTTTTTTAATAACAAAAATTATGCACAAAAACATAAGAGCTCTTAATGAATGAATTTGTATAATGCAGGGGGATTTTAAAATATCCACAGGGTGACCAATTATAAAATAAACAGTTTTTCTAAACTAAAAAGTTTTATTGAAAATTTTATGTATTTTTTTTTTAATTTTCAAAAATTTTCTATAAAACATTTCAAAAATTTTCTCTTATCGAAAAACAACTCTTCCTGTTTAACTGTCAGACTAAACAAACAAATTTGATAAAATTAGCAAAATTATTTCAATAAAGAAGTTGTTAGTTATTCAAACTTTCAATATTGGCAAAGAAAGTTTGATAAAATAATAATAAAATAAAATTTTGTCATCAATCATTTGTCAATGATTTGTTATTCATTTAACACTTTGCCAGTGTGTTAATAAAATAAACAAATGCACGTTCCAAGATCTAACATATTTGTTGTGTCTGACTTGTGTTTATTTAACTTTTTTTTTTGCAAATATTAATAATATAAAATTTTTCTAAATGAAATAGCAAATACATAACTACTTAAATATATATATATGTATGTGTACTTTGTTAACCAAAAGAATTTGTAAAAGTAAGCTTAAGTACTTAAATATAACGTTACAACATTTAAGCATTCATTTAATTGGTATTTCATAATTAAGAACATAATGAGTTGATTAGATAAATATTTAAGACTTTTATAGCAAAATTTCAACTTAAGTAGTTAGTGTTGTACAATTACAAAGTTATTCGTTGAAAATAATGTTATTTTATAACTATAAGTTAAAGCAAGCTATTTGAATCGTACTGTTATCATCACTATTTTAGTGTTTTTAATAAAATTGTATAAATATTACAAGTAAAATCATTAACAGTTGATAATGAACATGTGAATGTCAGGGTAAGTGTCTTTCTTCATATACATATACCGCGAATAAGAAAATATGTTATTATAAATATACACACACACACACACTTACTTAAGTATATTCTTCTATATGTATGTTTTATAACTGTGCAATGTATTTTAAATTAACATATCATTATGAAAATTAAGAACATGTTAAGTATGTTACTTTTAAAACTACAGACATTTAAGCTCAAAAAACACGTAGTTAAACTACATGTTATGAAGATAATAGTTTTGAAATGAATTCAATTTTCTCCAAACTTTCTATGCAAATATTTCATAATTTGCCATACTTTTGTTACATCATAAGTAACACTGTGCGTATGATTAATAAACAATTTAATATGAAATTAATCTCATATTACGTATACGTTTTAATTAATTTGAATTTTGTGTTAAGATTTAAATAATTTAAAGCAGGAGTGCCGAAAAGTTTCTTATGGAAGAGTAAATACCTACACATTTAAGAAAAACATATTTATATTTAATATTTGCTGTTGCAAAAACCAACACATTCATACAAGGACAGAGAAAAACATTTCATATTCGTAGATAACCAAAAATATGATTTGCATTTTTTGATAAAAATAAAATAATTTTCCCATTTAATTTGCAAATTTATTTTGTACAGAATAGAAAAAAGTAAGTGAAACGTTTTTAATTACTTGAGTGTAGATTGTAAGTGATCGTGCAATAATTTTTGTATGAGTTTGAAATTTAAAATTAACACATTTCTTTTCAAATGCTTTTTAAAACTTTTTTTTATAAACAAACCAAAATTTAAGTTGATGTTCGCTGTAGTCAATACTTACCAGCAAAAAAATTCGAAATTGTTGTTGTTTTGCTCTCGGTTGTATACAGTAAAGAACAAGAACAACGTATTGCTAGTGCTAAGCGCATTATGTGTATAACTAACTAACTACCTGTATGTATGTATGCATGCATGCATGCATGTATGTATGTATGTATGTATGTATGTATATATGTATGCATGTATGTATGTATGTATGTATGTATGTATGTATGTATGTATGTATGTATGTATGTATGTATGTATGTATGTATGTATGTATTTATGTATGTATGTATGTATGTATGTATGTATGTATGTACGTATGTATGTATGTATGTATGTATGTATGTATGTATGTATGTATGTATGTATGTATGTATGTATGTATGTAAATTGTGAGTGTAAATTGTGTGTGATCGTGCAATAATCTTTTGTATACAACATCGCATGTCTCTTCCAAAAAAAAAAAAAATTAAAAAATTAATTTTACAAAACATTGCAGAAGTTTTTGAATAAAACTTTATGTCTTAATAACAGCGCTCCATTTTTGAGTAAAAATCTATGTTTTCCGAAACATCGCATGAGTTTTTAATGAAACTTCCGTATTTAACAAAACATCGCATAATATTCTAGGCAAAATTTGATGTTTTCCATACATTCGCATAATTTTCTAGTCTATTTTTGTTTTTAAGTAAAATGCTATGTTTTCAGAAAAAACGTAGACTTCCTAATGAAGTTTTTGTATTTTGCAAAACACAGCACCATCTATTTGGAAAATTTCTATGTTTTCTTACGACTTAATTAAGAAAGTTGTAGATTTTTTTTATGTTTTCAAAACATCGCACGATTTTCTACATGAGTTTCTATGTTTTCTATTGAATATTTCATGTTTTACAAAACATCGGACTACATTTTACTTAAAACTCTATGTTTTCAAAAAATTTTACGTTTTCTAAAAAAAATCTATGTTTTCAAAAAAATTCTACGTTTTCTAAAAAATTCTACGTTTTCCAAAAAAATTTCTATGTTTCACAAAACGTTGCACGTTTTTCCCAAGAAAATTCGATGTTTTTTTAATAAACTAGCTTTGTTTTTCAAAACAAAAACATTGCACAATTTTCTACTTGAAATTTTATGTTTTCTAATGAATGCTCTATCGTCTGATTTTCCAAAGGAAATTCTATTTTTTCTAATGAAATTTTTATGTTTTACACAACAACAAACGAGTTTGTAAGGAAAACTCCAAGAATTTTCTATGTTTTACAAAACATTGCACCATTTTTCTTTATAAAATTTTGAAAACATCGCACACTTTTTATATAAGATTTTTTGTTTGTTTGTATGTATGTATGAATGCCATAAGGTTTGGTCCAAAATTATGCCAAACCGAATCGAATCGAATTAAAGAAGATTTCACAAACATTTTTATTTTATTTAATTTTTAAAAATGATCACTCTCTGTAATAAAGGCGAAAGTACACAACAACGTTGCACGCGACAGCTCGTTATAGGCTTCTGTCAAAAAAAAGTTGAAATAGTGTATTTCCATTTTACAAGTTACACACCGTAGTTCTTAACGCGTCTGCCGCGAAAAGTTCAGCAACTTTCAACTTTTGACGCGTCGGCAGCTGATTAGGGTTGTATTTTGTTTTGTGTAGAATAAGAATAAACAAAAATGAAATAAATTTTATCAACAATGAAAAACTTAAAATTTTGATTTTTAAAACAGTAATAGTATTAAAAAAAACATTAAACGAAAGATCAAAATGACACGCGGTGTATAACTTGCAGCATGTAAAGCGCGAAAAGTATGAAAAGCGTAAAACGCGTTGCCGCCTCAACGCGTGTTGTGTACTTCCACCTTAAGAGTTCGATTCATAACTGACATTAATGCTAATCTATGATCCCTACATATTAACCGGTAAGAACTTTTTTTCTCAGTTACTTTGTTCACATTAGTCTGTTAAAAATTAAAATAAACAATTTAATTAAAACAAATTAACAATATTAAAAAATACAAACATAATACATATTAAGATTACATTAGGGTGGTCTAACAATTCTCTAAAAATAAAATTAGTCAAAAATATTCTATAAAAATTTTCATTATAAATAAAACTTACAAAAAGTGTTTGTATAAACATGTTTATTATTAAAATTTTATTAATTAATACTAATATTTTTGCAAATAAGTTTTTTAAAAAAAACTTGTTAATAAAGTTTACGTCACTTCCAAATGAATACGATTAACAGAAAAATTTAGTTATTTTTTATACAAATACGTCAAAATCACGTTTTATCAATAAAATATTTATTTTTATTTGCAGATTTAACACTTTTTTTGTTGTTATACAAATAAATAAATCATATTGTTGTTGTTGTTGTTGCTACTACTTAAAGCTAATCCCCTTAAGAGCTGAAATATTAATAATGTTGAATAATATTGTTAATTTGTTATTAATCGGTTATAAATCTTGTTATAGATTACCGTTTAAAGGAAATAGAGAGTGGAAGAGAGAGAGAGAGAGAGTGAGAAAGACTATAAGATGGAGAGTTAAATAGTTTATTACAAAACGTTTTTGAATAAGTAATTTATAATACAATTGATAAAGTTAAGTAGACTATAAAATAAAAATAAATCACTTTAAATCCAATTTGTTAATAAGACATTTTTTTATCTAAAACATATACATATATGTATATACAAGGCAATTGATTTTTATTCACGTAAATTATTTTAGTTTTTATCAGTAAACAATGTTATCAGTTAAGGCTTAATTACACAGGGTAACAAAAGAATATAAATTTTTAAAAATAGTAATTTTCTCGTATATTTTTTATTTATTTATTTGTTTATTTCTATTTACAATTTTTATATTGTTATTTTTTTCAACACTTGCCACCGTTTTTTTCTACGCATTTAAATGTAGTATTGACAAAATATTTTTCAGATCTTATTTATTTATCTATTTATTTTTTGCTAATAACACAATGTTTTAAATAAACAAAACAACGCCAAATTATTAAATATTCATATTTTTTTTTTTAAATGAATATTTTTATATTTTACACACTTTTGCATATCTGTCTCCTTATCACCATAACCCCTCACATCGAAACGATAGTGAACTTTTTGTTTCATTTTCCACACCCGAAACGGTTCATCACTAAATCGACTGGCATTTATATTATTCAAAGACATCTTGCACCGGCGATCTTAAGTTGAAAACTGAAAACTCCCTTGTGATCGTATTGAAAATGTTGTTCACACTTTAGGAATTTTATAGCGATCAGTTTGTAAGTACTCTTATTATTTTGCTAATTTTCAATTGTATTATTATTTTTTTTTTGAAAAATACAGATTAGCTGCTATTGTATTTTTGATCTTATTTTTATGTTTTTTTTTACTCCCGCTCTCTCATATAAATTATTAAAAATTTATTTTATTTATCTAATATTTTAACACATTTTCCAATTACTCAGTTATTGTTACTTTTGGGAATTTAAATGTTTTCTAATGGAAATTTATTTTGAGGTATTGATGATGGAGATTATGTGTAGGGTTTTAAGGAATGGAATTCTGTAACAAATTTTCTAGGAATTGTCATTATTTTTTCTATTAGAACATAAAACTGAATTAGAACTAAACTGAATTAGAAACTAAAACTGAACTAGAACTGAACTAGAACTGAACTAGAAGTAAACTAGAACTGAACTAGAAATGAACTAGAACTAAACTAGAACTAAACTATAACTAAACTAGAACTAAACTAGAACTAAACTAGAACTATACTAGAACTAAACTAGAACTAAACTAGAACTGAACTAGAACTGAACTAGAACTGAACTAGAACTGAACTAGAACTGAACTAGAACTGAACTAGAACTGAACTAGAACTGAACTAGAACTGAACTAGAACTGAAGTAGAACTGAAGTAGAACTGAACTAGAACTGAACTAGAACTGAAGTAGAACTGAAGCAGAACTGAAGTAGAACTGAAGTAGAACTGAACTAGAACTGAACTAGAACTGAACTAGAACTGAACTAGAACTGAACTAGAACTGAACTAGAACTGAACTAGAACTGAA
>NC_060951.1:36518482-36520245 GCF_022045245.1 Lucilia cuprina | reverse complement strand
TTCTGTTCTAGTTCTGTTCTAGTTCTGTTCTGTTCTAGTTCTGTTCTAGTTCTGTTCTAGTTCTGTTCTAGTTCTGTTCTAGTTCTGTTCTGTTCTAGTTCTGTTCTTTATTTTATCTTTTAGTTGTATACTAGTTCTGTAGATTTATCATTAATCAAATACTAATTATTTCTTAAAGTGTGTTTGTTTTTCCCTCTCAATCTTACTCTCTTTTGCTAAATACAAATGAGTAAGCAAATAACTGATTTTGGTGACAAGTTAACTTAAAAAAATCAAATTTAATATCTGTATTTAAACAGTTTTTAAAACAAGTCCGATAAGATCGCTGTCGATAAAGCCTCAGCACTAACAATATATAACTACCTAAAACAACAGTAACAACAACGTAATTTTATTTAAAATTGTGAGTTTAAGAGCTCTAATATCAACATCTGAGTTAAAATGTTGATTCAGTTTAAAAACACCGACAATATGTTTAATACACGTTAACGGACCCAAAAATTTACGCGCATTTAACAGAAAAAACATTTGTTTTGCAGTTATTGTTTGATAAATATTTAATTGTACTAGTTTAGTTTACTGTTTTATTTTTGTATAAATAAATCAAAGCAAATATGTGAACATGGCAAATTGATACGCAACGTTACAACGAATTGACAATAAAATAAAACATTTTTTGTTAAATTTTTCTTTTGTGTTTTAAATGTTAAACAATTCAAAGATTCCATATAATAAAATGCCAAACGTAACCTTCAGGTAAATAAGCAGTGAAGTGTATTGCAATGATGCGATTATTTTTTTTTTTAATTATCAAATGTCTACCCTTTCAATGTTTAGTTTTAAGTGGTGGTTAAGTGTAAAAGTTTTAAAAATATTACAACAAGTTAAACAAGTGTTGCAACAGGCGGAAGATTCATTTTGGATATCTTGTGAATAAAAATATCAATAATATTAATATTTTTTAAAAACAAATTAATTTTATAAGCAATGATTGACAAGTGCAATGACTTAAACAATTTTTTTTAAATTTGGTAGTATGTTTGGAGTTTAACTGTAAATTTACTATTTTGAATATTCGTAAAACCCAAAAATAGTTAAAATTATTACTCAGGTCACATTTTCTTCTAAAATAAAATATGCATGTTTAACTTAGTTTAATTGCCAACTATATACCTAATGAGTTTTTTTAGACTTAAATCATTTATAAGCAGCATTTTATTCAAATTGTTATTTGTTTTCTTATCAAAAAGGTGTGTATTTTTTTAGTACAAAGTTCAGATAAATTTTAATCGTTTAAAAATATTCGTTATATTGACGTCATTTCTCTTTTACCATGTATATACATACATATGTACATGCCTATGTATGTATGTATGTATGTATGTATGTATGTATGTATGTATGTATGTATGTATGTATGTATGTATGTATGTATGTATGTATGTATGTATGTATATATGTATGTATGTATGTAAACAGAAATCTATATTAAGATTGTTTTTTAAAAAATCAGAATTTATGCAGGAATGGAATTTAATCCTAAACAAGAATCTATTACACAAATTTTTAATCTAAACCAAAATGGAAATGATCTCTAATTGAACTACAACTAGAACTGATCTATAGCTAGAACTGAACAAGAACAGAACTAGAAATGAACTAGAACTGAACTAGAACTGAACTAGAACTAAACTAGAACTGAACTAGAACTGAACTAAAACTGAACTAGAACTGAACTAGAACTGAACTAGAACTGAACTAGA
>NC_060951.1:36516870-36518382 GCF_022045245.1 Lucilia cuprina | reverse complement strand
AACAGAACTAGAACAGAACTAGAACAGAACTAGAACAGAACTAGAACAGAACTAGAACAGAACTAGAACAGAACTAGAACAGAACTAGAACAGTACTAAAACAGAACTTGAACAGAACGGGATAAAATGAAATATTACTTTTTAATTTCTTTTAGTGTATTGCTCTTTCATTCCAGCTGCTGCATCGAATGAAAACAAATTTATATTTGTTTTTCTCTTTCTCAAATAAAAGCGCCAAATGCAATGTTAAAAATTTGTATAATTTTATATATGATCGGCTAACTAAATGAACTAACACATTGACATAATGTTTAAACATTATTATCAGCGATGTTCATCTCAAACAATCACACGATCAAACGTAAGGTGCAGTTTATTGGATTGTAAACCATTCCGATCATAAAACCCAAAAGGCAATAAATAATAAAACAAAAACTAATTTAGCAATCAAATTAAATTAATACTAGTACTCGTAGTTGTTATAAAAATGAACCGGTTTTTTTTATAATAAAAGTAAGAGTGAATTGTAAATTATTTATTTCTGACAATAAACTCTAAACATTAGAATTATTTATGTCGCTTAGCTGTACTAAAATAATTTTGGAGTGTCAAACAATTAAATATTTAAATATTAAAATTGGCGTTTAATTAATTGCAGCTAAAGTAAATGTTTGGAAATAAAACTGCTGTAATAAATTTATGATTTGTATTGAAATTGCAAAAAGCAACTTAAATTCAAACCACCTTCACACTAACTGGTAAATAAACTGTTGTGATCTAGTTAAATAAATTATTAACATTTATTTAGAATTAATGTTTCTAATAAAATACTTACATATTTTGAATTTTATAAAAATATGTATATAAATTAATAAATTTCAAGTTCAATAATAAATTTTTATGGAAAATTAAATGATCACTGACACGAAATCGTATGTTAAAGGTGTTGACTGTTTTACACAGTATTTATGACTGTAATTAATTAATAATTGTTTATATTGACATTTTTCTTATCATATAAATAATTGGTTGACGATATTTATGTATTTACTTACATATGTAGAGAGTATTAAATATTGAGTAGTTTTTTTTTTTTCCCTCATTGCGACCTAAAATAATAGATAAATTAATTAATTATAAAGTAAAATATTGAAAAAATAGTGAGTTGGTCATACTTTAAATTTAAAATATTACAAAAAGTATTTGTTGTGATTTGACTTGGGTAAATAGACATAAGGATTAGAATGTATAAAAATATTTGAAAATATTTAATATTATGACGTGATAAAATTTTGTTTTGAATTACTAATTCCTTAGTACAGGGTACGCTTTTGTTAAAAATTTTAAATTACTTAGATTTCCGGTTTTCATATGTAAGATATTAATTGCACAGAACGAGAACATAACTGAACTAGAACTGAACTAGAATTGAACTAAAACTGAACTAGAACTGAACTAGAACTGAACTAGAACTGAACTAGAACTGAACTAGAACTGAACTAGAACTGAACT
>NC_060951.1:36514793-36516770 GCF_022045245.1 Lucilia cuprina | reverse complement strand
AGTTCAGTTCTAGTTCAGTTCTAGTTCAGTTCTAGTTCAGTTCTAGTTCAGTTCTAGTTCAGTTCTAGTTCAGTTCTAGTTCAGTTCTAGTTCAGATCTAATTCAATTCCTGTTCCATTAGGACCACTGTGCATTGGTCATTTTGTCATTTGTAGTTGTTTTTATGTTTATGTGTGTTTGTATGAAAACACAAATATTCACAGTATGAGTGTTAAGTTCATTTATAGACCTTTTAACATCCAGTAGCTGTTTTATATAAAGCGGTAAATTTTGTAATAAGCCAGTGTAACAAACGCGTGCGGAGGGAAGCAAGTTCAAAGCGTTTGTGTGTACTCATGTATGTGTGTGATATAAAGCACAAATTGGTTTGTTGGGTTCAACCTTTTTCGCGTTCGAACAATTTAAGCGTCAAATATTTGCTTGACAATCATATTAGTGTCCAGTTGAATAGTTACAATATTAATATTATAGCAGCTACTCAGGCAGTTATAAGCGCTTATGTTTGTATGTATTTTTTTATTTTTTTTTTTGTGGAAAATACTAGTGTCTTTGTATATGTTTAATATATTTATAAGTGTGTTTGTATTATGAATGAACGAACATAACTGGTCAATTCTTTATGCATAATCGCGTTTTAAGTGTAGGTGTTCATGTAGATGATCGGGGTTTTTTAATGGTTATACGCTACACTTAATGGATGAGATATTTAGTTACTTGTCATTGGGATGAACAATATAAAGTACTTAAGTATTGTCCTAGAAATCTATACAAATTATTAATTCATTCATTAATGGTTGTTAGTTTTAGTATTTATTCTTGTCAATTTTAGGGTATTTGTAAATTTTTGACAGTAATATCCTTATTTACTGAATACCTTTATTCATAAATTTGTTTAAAAAATAATAAAAAAATTAATTAAATTGTATTTAAATATGATTTTTTTCAGTTTTGTTTCTGTCCACAAACACATTGATACATGTAACTCTATCACTTTATTACTTTTCGTGGTCAGTCTATACAAAAAGGTTGTTTGTAGCAGTGTTTCCCTTTGAAAAACTATTCAAGTGTAAGGAAAAAGACAATCAACAACAACAGCAACATCAGCAGCAACAGAAGCAAAATGATGTAAAATTGCAAAAATGTTATCACAACAAACCATATGAAAGTCTACATGCAGACAAATTGTTGCACTTTTGTCATTGGCTGTCACTGGATGTTTGGCGTTGTTGCTACTATAGCTGCTGTTTGGCCAACGATAATTGCATTGTTAATAGTTGCACACATGCAAAAATCAACTCTTTTGTATTTAACAATGTAACTGTATGCGATACGATTATTGGAAATTATTGTTTCTTTTAAAATTGAATTTATAAATGACCCTTTTGTAAAATCCCTTAGCAGGATTTTTTTGATCCTTTAGTGTTACTTGTATAACAAAACAATAATGAAAATTGTGGCAATTTTTTGTTTGGGAGGAAATTATATTTTGGCAAAATATTAAGCTTTAAAAGGAGGATTTAACTGAATTTTGTTGTTATTTTTATAGAAAAAAAATTATAGCCAAATTTCAGTATAGAGATTTAAAGATCACAGACATTATATATTAGAGTTGTAAAAAAAAAGAAATATAAACATAAAGTTTTGACTGCTTACATGCTAAAACTGGGTTTTTAAAAATGAACTGTTAATTCCGCTGTTATTGAGCAAATAATGAATATTTTGATTACTTAAATTTTCAGTTAAATAGAATTTTTATTAAATTTTAATCAAAATTGAGTTGAATTGGCTCAAAAGCTATTATTATTTACCCAATCAAGGGTAATATGTCTGTAACACCCAAAAAAAATTTCATTTTTAGTGCAGTTTTAATTCAGTTCTAGTTCAGTTCTAGTTCAGTTTTAGTTTAGTTCTAATTCAGTTCTAGTTCAGTTCTAGTTCAGTTCTAGTTCAGTTCTAGTTCAGTTCTAGTTCAGTTCT
>NC_060951.1:36513691-36514693 GCF_022045245.1 Lucilia cuprina | reverse complement strand
AGAACTGAACTAGAACTGAACTAGAACTGAACTAGAACTGAACTAGAACTGAACTAGAACTGAACTAGAACTGAACTATAACTGAACCAGAACTGAACTAGAACTGAATATGAACTGAACTTGAAGGCAATTTTATTTTTCAAAAACCACTGTGCTTAAGATATTTGGTATGAGGTTGTTGTTGTTCTTGCTGTTGTTGCTCATAATATGTAAATGAGTTAGTTTGTTGTTAAACGTTCTAACGGACCAATGATCTGGCTACAAATTTCTTTGGCTGCATTTAATCCGAACGCACATTAACTTACCAATGTAAGCAAAGTATGTACATATATCCATACAAACATGATTACTCACAACTTTAAATATGCATGTGTGTATGTATGTTAAATAAGCAATACACCGTTAATAAACTCCATTTTTGTTTATTTTATTTACGCTTCGATACTTCTTTATTATTTGTAGATTTAAAAGGTCTAAATTTAAAGGTATGTGTGGGGTTATTTGGATCGGTATATATCTACAAATGTTTTACACAATTTTTGTTGTTGTTTCCCGTTCAATTGGATGTATAATTATGACACTTTGGAAATTAATTTGTTTAGGTGCTTATTTTGATGAAATAATATCCGTTTTTACACAAATTAGGAGTGTTTAACATAATTGAGGGAGTAAAGTGATAGTGATGTGTGTAAGTACTTTACAAAATTAATTTCATTTTAACCGTTGTATCAGTTTGCTGTAGTTAATAATTTGCATATTATTTTAGATATTATTGTAATTATTAATTATATGATTATTGAGGTAATGCAATAAATATGTTTAATTAAATTGCTAAGTTTAGTCGAAAATAGAACAGAAGAAAGAAATATTATAATTTATTTAAAGCTGCTAGCTTAGTTCAGTTCTAGTTCGGTTCTAGTTCTGTTCTAGTTCAGTTCTAGTTCAGTTCTAGTTCAGTTCTAGTTCAGTTCTAGTTCAGTTCTAGTTCAGTTCTAGTTCAGT
>NC_060951.1:36512190-36513591 GCF_022045245.1 Lucilia cuprina | reverse complement strand
ACTAGAACTGAACTAGAACTAAACTAGAACTGAACTAGAACTGAACTAGAACTGAACTAGAACTGAACTAGAACTGTACTAGAACTGAACTAGAACTGAACTAGAACTAGAACTTTACCTATTCTAAAATTAAATTTATAATTAAAACTGAGGAAATATATTTTAACAAGAAAAAAAAATCTCAAGTTAAATGCAAATAAATAAATATAAATTAAAAAAATCGCTAAATGTGTAAATTTGTTATAATGAATATTTTTTGATATTAATAACACAACGCTATATTTTCATTTAATATTAAATAAATAAATCGCTTTTACGTGTAAAACTAAAATACAAACTATTCCTATTGCTTGTTTCTCTTTCTCTTATTTGCCTTGAAATATGCAACAATAATATTTATTTAAAAGATGCACACAATTCATTTTGCTCTTAAGGAGTGGAAATAGAATGAATATAAAAATGGAAATAGAAACAATAGCAATTGATATACATTCACATAAGTACATTGAGTGCGTTGTTGTCGCTTGAAGTTGTATATGGAATGTACAATGAGACAGATTTTTCCGAAACTCTTGTCTTCATTGTTTACTTTTGCATACATATTAGATCTTATCTTGGCTTTTTTTCTTTTTCAATAATTTTTTCCTTTTATCTTTGGCAGTAAGAGCAGAACATTGTAATACATACATGTTGAAGAGGCAGTAGTAATTTTAGAGCCCTTATATGAGTCTCTTTTTTTCTTTATGCCATAAATCTGCAGCATACTTTTATGCGTGTGTGTGAGTGTGAAAGGATGTATGTGAACAAGGAATATACGTTCAGTTTTAAGAGGTTTATATTAAGGAATGAAAGTTGGGATTGTTGCTTCAGTTTCAAACATTTCTTCTAACTTTTAGTGAAATATATTTCAGAATTTTTCTAAGGACCTTCGTTCACCTGGCTTTAGTTAGATGATGTCTTTATTGTTGCCTGTATGTGCCTTGGTACTTTTATGCAAATCCTTATTAAACCTCTATTCTTCTTTACTGTTATTATTACTGATACCTCGCTTGTTTTTTTATTTTTGGTTAAAGTATGCTGCACTCGTATATAACCGTAGAATATTATTTTCCACATGTATGTTTGTTTGTTTGTTTTTATAAGACACCAGGTGATATAAGTAACACAAATGTTGGAATATTTATTTGAGTTCCTGTGTAGAAGATGGTGTTATGCATTAAATAAATTGTATAATAACGATGTTTGAATATGGGATAACACGATGTTATAGGGTAATAAAACAAGAGAGGTTACAGTAACTGAACTAGAACTGAACTAGAACTGAACTAGAACTGAACTAGAACTGAACTAGAACTGAACTAGAACTGAACTAGAACTGAACTAGAACTGAACTAGAACTGA
>NC_060951.1:36510049-36512090 GCF_022045245.1 Lucilia cuprina | reverse complement strand
AGTCTAGTCTATAGTCTAGTCTATAGTCTAGTCTATAGTCTAGTCTATAGTCTAGTCTATAGTCTAGTCTATAGTCTAGTATATAGTCTAGTCTATAGTCTAGTCTGTTGTCTAGTCTATTGTCTACTCTATAGTCTAGTCTATTGTCTAGTCTATTGTCTACTCTATAGTCTAGTCTATAGTCTAAGCAAGAGTCTAGTCTACAGTCTAGTCTATAGTCTAGTTATTTAAAAATTTTAATTTCCATGCTTGCGTTTATAGTGGTATTGTTGTTGTTACAGCATCAGCAAACAGTTTTGTTTTTATGGCTGAATGGATTAGACAGTATTTTTTGGAATTTTTATGCACAAAAAACAAGTAAATAAATAAAATAATTGAAACAATTATGGTCAATCAAAGTCGACTAATTATATTTTCGTAATGTTGACTGATAACAGGGTAAAGTACTGAATTTCTGAACATTTTCATTAGCTTCTATTAAAATTTTGATTAAATTTCATCAAATAGCCAAAGGAATGAAGAAGCATTGAAAAATGTTTAAAATTTAATTATGAATTTAAAAACTTATTGGTAGTAAATTTGCAAAACAATTATAGGTATTTCCTATAAATCTAAAAATATCTATTTCCTGTTTGTAATTAAATGCGTACCATTTTTTTAAAGTAGGGTATTCAAAAAAATAAAAAGTAAATAAAAACTTTCATTCAACATAATACATATTGTTATTATGTAAATCATTTTTAATATTATTAAAATGTTGTAAATATATATTTTTTTTGTAAATCTCTTAGTGTGAAAATCTACACTTGTTAATTTGTAAAAAAAGGTATTTAATAAGTCAATTTTTATTTACAAAATAAAATATTATTAATAAATCTAATAGGGATATTTTTGTTCTATTGGGTATGTGTACATGTGTAATGTGTTAGGCCGATTTTATTTATTTTGATAATTTCATAACTCACCTGTCAACAGACTCTAATTAACAACCCCTCCTTTACTCCTTCAAAAGTATATAACATATTTATTTAATTACACAAACCGAAACCGAACCGTTAGCCGTTTTATTAACACTATTTGCAGAAATGGCAACTCTATACTTATTATGCATTTCTTTTATTAAAAACAAAAAACTTTTTTAATTTGTTTTTGTAAACAAATACAAAAACTTCAAATTTTTCATGCTCTGCTTTTGCTCGAGAATATTTCTCTTACTTTTTAAGTGATGCAAAAGCTTTAACTCACAACAACAACAATAACAACACACACTCTTAAACCTATGCGTAAAAGGCGTTTAAAAGAAACAAAAAACTACAACAACAAAGCATTAAATTAAAGCAAAAAACGAAATGACTTCACATTTTTCTTTGACTTATTTTTCTTTCACGGATTTATTTGAATAAAACTTTGTTTTAATATTGATTCTTTGTGATTATTAATTGATATTTTATTACTTTCTATTAATACACTTAAGATTTTGTAGATTTTATAAGAATTAAAACACTTGCACTAATTTTAGATTGCAACTAAAAACGAACGTCACTTTCAACGTGTTAATTTAATAGCGGACCGACAAGAACTGAATGAGATGAGAATATTGTTGTAGAAGAAGCGCAGCTAAGACAAGGGGATATTATGAACAGGGATTTTCTGTATTAAAATACCAAAATACTGGGAAAAAGCTGGGATCAGGAAAAATATATGAATGGCATCTTAGGAATAACCATTCTGTAAGTACGTAGTAACTAACTAATTAATTAACTAACTAACTAACTAACTAACTAACTAACTTACTAAATAACTAACTAACTAACTAACTAACTAACTAACTAACTTACTAAATAACTAACTAACTAACAAACTAACTCACTAACTAACTAACTAACTAACTATCTAACTAACTTACTAAATAACTAACTAACTAACTAACTATCTAACTAACTAACTAACTAACTAACTAACTAACTAACTAACTAACTAACTAACTAACTAACAAACTAACAAACTAACAAACTAACAAACTAACAAACTAACAAACTAA
>NC_060951.1:36495952-36509949 GCF_022045245.1 Lucilia cuprina | reverse complement strand
AGTTCTAGTTCAGTTCTAGTTCAGTTCTAGTTCAGTTCTAGTTCAGTTCTAGTTCAGTTCTAGTTCAGTTCTAGTTCAGTTCTAGTTCAGTTCAGTTCTATTTCAGTTTTAGTACAATGCTAGTTCAGTTTTAAATATTTCAATATAACAATTGTTGTAATTCTAAGAGACTTGTGTAGTGAAATGTTGTGTGTAAAAATTAATCTCTCTATTTATCTTGAAATGTTTTACAACCGAATATAAGTGATTATGTTTATGTCTGTCTGTGTAAGTTTGAATGCTAATAACTCAAGTACCGAATGATTTTAAAAGCCAATTTTCCATTAGAAAACATTTGTGCAAAGTCAAGTACGAACTAGAGAAAGCAGTGGACAGACAGACAAGAAAATTGTTGCATTATGATGAAATGTTGAAATAGTACTTGTTTTAGTCTAACATTACTTCAAAATCTTATTGCTACAAAAACAAAATACATTTTTTTGCAACAGTACAGGTAAATGAAAGGAAAATGTAGAAAGAAATTTTTGTAGAAAATTGCCCAGAGATTGAAAAGAAAATGCTCAAAAACAATTTCATCAATATATACAGATTGAATTCTTACAGTTATATAAAAAAGATGTTTTTAAAAGGAAGAAATTTTTAAGAAAAATAAAAAAAATGCTATGGTATCATTAATTTTGTTTTATTCTGTTAACTTTCTGTTAACTTAACTTGGAAAAAATCTAAAATTAAATGGTAAAATAATTATTTGATTTTGGAAATTTAAAGTCAGTTACGGTCAAAATAACAGACAAAATATGTAGCTGACAGATAAAGTTGCACCCATACATATACCTACTCTCAAAGAAATATCCCAAAATGTCTATACTAACAGTAATATAAAAGAATATACAACAACCTGTCTGTCAGTCAGTCTGTCAGTCATTGTGTCCTTCAGTCATTGCGAGTTTGGGGTTATTAAGACTCTGGTTTCCTGGTAGTTTATTGGCATAAAATGAGCTTTTGGCAATTTACACCTCTTGTCTTAATTCGAAACGTGTTGAAATTGCAATAGTTAGAATTTCATTTAAAATATTGTTGTTGTTGTTTTTGCTACTGTTGATAGTTTGTTGCTAATATTGGTGTTGAAGGAGTATTAGTGTTGATTTTGGATGATGTTAATGTTTGCTCTTTTATAATTTGCTAAGACATTTATGGTATTAATATTCAGAAGAAGAAACAGACTGACGGACAGAGGGATAGACGGACTACAGATGTATGTATATGTTTTATGTAGGAAACACATCTACAAATAATAAAGGTATACATATGTATGTATAATAATAAATAATAAACATTTATGAATAGATATATGGGAGAATATTTGAATTTATTATTTAAATGTAACTTAAGATATTTTGTATACACTGAAAGAAAAAGTAAGAGTGTATGAAATTTACGTAATTATGAAAGAACATGAACCATTTAGTTGTCCTGTGTAATGCAGGCATCGATAATTCTATTGAAAACAACATGGTCTACATCTTGCACTGTATGAGAGAGTCAAAATGATGAGGTAAAAGCAATCGGATTACGACGATGTAATACCTGGATAATTCTCATATCCACATATTAGTTTTCTTTTACCAGTTGTAACCCTTTGTAATTGTAATTTTTACAGGATAGTGAAAGAGGACAGTGAAACTCTGGAGCTCTTAGTTTCTTACTTAGAGCGGGTTTTTGAGTTGACCAATTAATAATCTGATTAGTTAGATCTAATCGACACTAGGAAAATTTTTCTTAATTTTCTTTTAAAGTTTCCTTAATGTCTATATATAAAAACTTTTGTTTCAGAAACTACGTTTAATTGCATTGATTTTTCGACTTTTTGCATTTACTTAAAAGTCGAGTTTTTGCATGTAGCTTAAAGTCAACTTTTTGAATTTTATAAATTGTCGACTTTTCAACTTTTTCCGAAGTTTTTAGATTTTTTTATTTTTTGACTTTTTCCAATATTTTGACATTAAGTTTAAAACAAGTCTGTGCCGACTTTTTATTTTTTACAAATATTCTAAAATAACTTTTAACGACTTTTCGACTATTTTCGACTTTTTCAGACCTTTCGACTATTTTGTTCCAAAAAAGTCGATAACTCGAATATCGTCCGTGAAAAAAGTCGAAAAGACGACTTTGTTAGTAAAAGTCGAAAAAAATCGAAAAGTCGGAAAAGGTCGAATAAAGTCGGAAAAAATCGAAAAAAGTCGAAAATAGTCGAAAAAAGTCGAAAAAGTCGAAAATAGTCGAAAAAATTCAAAAAGTCGAAAAAGCCGAAAAAAGTCAAAAAAGTTCGAAATAAGTCAAAAAAAAGTCGAAAAACGTTGGAAAAATTAACAAAGTTGAAAAGTCAAAAAAAAGTCGATAAGTCGAAAAAAGGTCGATAAGTCGAAAAAGGTCGATAAGTCGAAAAAGGTCGATAAGTCGAAAAAGGTCGATAAGTCGAAAAACGTCGGAAAAATTAACAAAGTCGAAAAAGTCGAAAAACTTCGGAAAATTAAAAAAAAAATGAAAAAAATCAAAAAAGTCGATAAGTCGAAAAAGGTCGATAAGTCAAAAAGTCGAAAATAGTCGAAAAAAGTCAAAAAGTCAAAAAGTCGAAAAAAGCGAAAAAGTCGAAAAAATTCGAAAAGTCGGAAAAAGTCGAAATGAAGACTATTTATAAAATACATATAGTCGAAAAATCGACTTTTCATATAATGCAAAAAGTCGAAAAGTTGACTTTTAACTAAATGCAAACAGTAGAAAAGTCGACTTTTAACTAAATTCAAAAAGTCGACTTTTAACTAAATACAAAAAAGTCGACTTTTTGTTTCAACTATAGAACCCTACTGCTTTTTGCATCAGCTGTTTACAGTTTTGCATTACTTGCAATCTAGCAAACAAAATTAACTAATTGAGTACTCAAAAACAAGTTTGTAGATTGGATCTTAGTTGTTTATATGAATGTCAAAGTTCTTTACGTAATATTTGAATTTGTTTCATATGAGAGCTTTTAAGCCCCCTTTTTGCTATTTTACATAGAATTTTAAGACTCTAGCTCTAATTTTCTAATTCTTATGGGAGGTTGTACACCTTATTTTCGATCTCTGCCATATAGGTATTAATTATTTTGGTATTTTAATTGACAAAATTTCTTTATATAACGATATAGGTATACACAGTTGCATTTCTACAATTATTTTGTTTTCTAAAATCACACATTTTTGTTTAACTAATTCAAAAAATACCAAAATGAATCCTTAACTTGATGCCAATAAAATAAAAATCAATCTTAACTTTTACTTTAGTTCCCGAAAACTTAAAATTTATTAATTTTATAAAACTAATTGCTTTATTTTCATTGTTAAAGTGTAAATAATATTATAATTAAATCTAAACTAATGAAAAACTGTGGACAACACTTACCCTTTCATTCAATTTCATTATTTCTCTTTATTTTTGTTAATTAAACCGAAACCGAACTGTTACCGTATTATTTTCACTATTTGATAATATGGCAACTCTATATTATGCATCAATAATAAAAAAGTAGAAAACACTTGTTGAATTTGTTTTTGTAAACAATGCAACAACTTAAACATGACTTGCTTTTACTAGAGAACTACGCTCTTTTCCTAATTTAAATGAAGCAAAAAATTTTAACAACAACAAAACACTATGCGTAAAGGGCTTTTACATAGGCGAAACAACAAAAATTAAACATCACTTAATACAAAAACAATTATGACATGGCTTCTTTTGCACACATTTTTTCATGCATTTTTTTCTTTGACTGATATATTTTAATGAAACTGTATTTAAGCATTGACTTTTCATGATTTTTAACTGATATTTTATTGAATTAGATTAATACACTTATTATATTATAGATTTTTAAAAATTTACAACACTTTCACTAACTTAAAATTGCAATTAAAAAGGAGCAACGGATAACTACATGTTATTTTAATAGAGGCCGATTAAGAACTAAAGACAAATGATAAAATGTAATAGAAGTAGAGTTGCCAAGCCGGTGGGATATTTTACATAATGGGGTAAACTAAAATACGATAATAATTATAATGTGAATGGTCAAGTTAGTTAGATTGTTAGTTAGTAAGTTAGTTAGTTAGGTAATTAGTTAGTTAGCCAGTTACTTAGCTAGTTAATTAGTTACTAAGTTAGTAAGTTAATTAGCTAGTTATTTAGTTTGATAGTTCTATAGTTAGATAGTTAGATTGTTAGTTAGTAAGTTAGTTAGTTAGGTAATTAGTTAGTTAGTTAGTTAGTTAGTTAGTTAGTTAGTTAGCTAGTTATTTAGCTAGTTAGTTACTAAGTTAGTAAGTTAATTAGTTAGTTATTTAATTAGTTAGTTAGTTAGTTAGTTAGTTAGTTAGTTTGTTAGTTTGTTAGTTTGTTAGTTTGTTAGTTTGTTAGTTTGTTAGTTTGTTAGTTTGTTAGTTTGTTAGTTAGTTAGTTGGTTAGTTAGTTAGTTAGTTAGTTAGTTAGTTAGTTACTTAGTTAGTTACTTAGTTAGTTAGTTAGTTTGTTACTTAGTTAGTTAGTTAGTTAGTTTGTTAGTTAGTTGGTTAGTTAGTTAGTTAGTTAGTTAGTTAGTTAGTTAATTAGTTAGTTAGTTAGTTGGTTAGTTAGTTAGTTAGTTGGTTAGTTAGTTAGTTAGTTATTTAGTATGTTAGTTAGTTTGTTAGTTAGTTAGTTAGTTAGTAAGTAAGTTAGTTAGTTAGTTAGTTAGTTAGTTAGTTTGTTAGTTTGTTAGTTTGTTAGTTTGTTAGTTTGTTAGTTTGTTAGTTTGTTAGTTTGTTAGTTAGTTAGTTAGTTAGTTAGTTAGTTAGTTAGTTAGTTAGTTAGTTAGTTAGTTAGATAGTTAGTTAGTTAGTTAGTTATTTAGTAAGTTAGTTAGATAGTTAGTTAGTTAGTTAGTTAGTGAGTTAGTTTGTTAGTTAGTTAGTTATTTAGTAAGTTAGTTAGTTAGTTAGTTAGTTAGTTAGTTAGTTATTTAGTAAGTTAGTTAGTTAGTTAGTTAGTTAGTTAGTTAATTAATTAGTTAGTTACTACGTACTTACAGAATGGTTATTCCTAAGATGCCATTCATATATTTTTCCTGATCCCAGCTTTTTCCCAGTATTTTGGTATTTTAATACAGAAAATCCCTGTTCATAATATCCCCTTGTCTTAGCTGCGCTTCTTCTACAACAATATTCTCATCTCATTCAGTTCTTGTCGGTCCGCTATTAAATTAACACGTTGAAAGTGACGTTCGTTTTTAGTTGCAATCTAAAATTAGTGCAAGTGTTTTAATTCTTATAAAATCTACAAAATCTTAAGTGTATTAATAGAAAGTAATAAAAATATCAATTAATAATCACAAAGAATCAAATTATTAAAACAAAGTTTTATTCAAATAAATCCGTGAAAGAAAAATAAGTCAAAGAAAAATGTGTGAAGTCATTTCGTTTTTTGCTTTAATTTAATGCTTTGTTGTTGTAGTTTTTTGTTTCTTTTAAACGCCTTTTACGCATAGGTTTAAGAGTGTGTGTTGTTATTGTTGTTGTTGTGAGTTAAAGCTTTTGCATCACTTAAAAAGTAAGAGAAATATTCTCGAGCAAAAGCAGAGCATGAAAAATTTGAAGTTTTTGTATTTGTTTACAAAAACAAATTAAAAAAGTTTTTTGTTTTTAATAAAAGAAATGCATAATAAGTATAGAGTTGCCATTTCTGCAAATAGTGTTAATAAAACGGCTAACGGTTCGGTTTCGGTTTGTGTAATTAAATAAATATGTTATATACTTTTGAAGGAGTAAAGGAGGGGTTGTTAATTAGAGTCTGTTGACAGGTGAGTTATGAAATTATCAAAATAAATAAAATCGGCCTAACACATTACACATGTACACATACCCAATAGAAACAAAAATATCCCTATTAGATTTATTAATAATATTTTATTTTGTAAATAAAAAATTGACTTATTAAATACTTTTTTTTACAAATTAACAAGTGTAGATTTTCACACTAAGAGATTTACAAAAAAAAATATATATTTACAACATTTTAATAATATTAAAAATGATTTACATAATAACAATATGTATTATGTTGAATGAAAGTTTTTTATTTACTTTTTATTTTTTTGAATACCCTACTTTAAAAAAATGGTACGCATTTAATTACAAACAGGAAATAGATATTTTTAGATTTATAGGAAATACCTATAATTGTTTTGCAAAATTTACTACCAATAAGTTTTTAAATTCATAATTAATTTTAAACACATTTTTCAATGCTTCTTCATTCCTTTGGCTATTTGATGAAATTTAATCAAAATTTTAATAGAAGCTAATGAAAATGTTCAGAAATTCAGTACTTTACCCTGTTATCAGTCAACATTACGAAAATATAATTAGTCGACTTTGATTGACCATAATTGTTTCAATTATTTTATTTATTTACTTGTTTTTTGTGCATAAAAATTCCAAAAAATACTGTCTAATCCATTCAGCCATAAAAACAAAACTGTTTGCTGATGCTGTAACAACAACAATACCACTATAAACGCAAGCATGGAAATTAAAATTTTTAAATAACTAGACTATAGACTAGACTGTAGACTAGACTCTTGCTTAGACTATAGACTAGACTATAGAGTAGACAATAGACTAGACAATAGACTAGACTATAGAGTAGACAATAGACTAGACAACAGACTAGACTATAGACTAGACTATATACTAGACTATAGACTAGACTATAGACTAGACTATAGACTAGACTATAGACTAGACTATAGACTAGACTATAGACTAGACTATAGACTAGACTATAGACTAGACTATAGACTAGACTATAGACTAGACTATAGACTAGACTATAGACTACACTATAGACTAGACTATAGACTAGACTATAGACTAGACTATAGACTAGACTATAGACTAGACTATAGACTAGACTATAGACTAGACTATAGACTAGACTATAGACTAGACTATAGACTAGACTATAGACTAGACTATAGACTAGACTATAGACTAGACTATAGACTAGACTATAGACTAGACTATAGACTAGACTATAGACTAGACTATAGACTAGACTATAGACTAGACTATAGACTAGACTATAGACTAGACTATAGACTAGACTATAGACTAGACTATAGACTAGACTATAGACTAGACTATAGACTAGACTATAGACTAGACTATAGACTAGACTATAGACTAGACTATAGACTAGACTATAGACTAGACTATAGACTAGACTATAGACTAGACTATAGACTAGACTATAGACTAGACTATAGACTAGACTATAGACTAGACTATAGACTAGACTATAGACTAGACTATAGACTAGACTATAGACTAGACTATAGACTAGACTATAGACTAGACTATAGACTAGACTATAGACTAGACTATAGACTAGAACTATAGACTAGACTATAGACTAGACTATAGACTAGACTATAGACTAGACTATAGACTAGACTATAGACTAGACTATAGACTAGACTATAGACTAGACTATAGACTAGACTATAGACTAGACTATAGACTAGACTATAGACTAGACTATAGACTAGACTATAGACTAGACTATAGACTAGACTATAGACTAGACTATAGACTAGACTATAGACTAGACTATAGACTAGACTATAGACTAGACTATAGACTAGACTATAGACTAGACTATAGACTAGACTATAGACTAGACTATAGACTAGACTATAGACTAGACTATAGACTAGACTATAGACTAGACTATAGACTAGACTATAGACTAGACTATAGACTAGACTATAGACTAGACTATAGACTAGACTATAGACTAGACTATAGACTAGACTATATAGACTAGACTATAGACTAGACTATAGACTAGACTATAGACTAGACTATAGACTAGACTATAGACTAGACTATAGACTAGACTACTATAGACTAGACTATAGACTAGACTATAGACTAGACTATAGACTAGACTATAGACTAGACTATAGACTAGACTATAGACTAGACTATAGACTAGACTATAGACTAGACTATAGACTAGACTATAGACTAGACTATAGACTAGACTATAGACTAGAATATAGACTAGACTATAGACTAGACTATAGACTAGACTATAGACTAGACTATAGACTAAACTATAGACTAGACTATAGACTAGACTATAGACTAAACTATAGACTAGACTATAAACTACACTATAAACTAGACTATAGACTAGAGTTTAAACTGGACTAGATTATAGACAAGACTGTAGACTACATAGATTGTAGATAAGACTTTAGATTAGAACATAAACTATACTGTGAGCTAGACTACAGACTGTTCTTTACACTATAAAGTACTAAAGCATTGAATTTTCCATGCCTGCTATAAACAACAGTGGTAAAAACATTTTACATTTTATCAACATGTAATTCCCAATTGTAATTAGATTTATTACGTTAATTTGAATTTTTCAACTGGCCACACGAGTCCTGTTTTAATGTAAAAAAGAATACAGCCATTTGTACATAGACACAGCATTGTCCAACATCAACACTAAATTTACACAATTATTTTGTATTATATATTTGAGTCTTTCAACAGTATTCATGTAAATTCATGTAAATAAATTTATCCACTGAATATGATTTCATTAACAATCCCCTCTAATTTTGCCATTTTCTCTGTCTCTCTCTCTCTTTTCAACATTTAGCAGACGCTTATACTGGATCAGTGCAATGAATGTCAGCAATGAGTGAGTATATGTGTGTTTTATAAATTTTTAAAATAGGATAATATTTAAAATGGTCAAATACATAACATTTAACAGTAACAATATGATATAAATTTCTAAACAATAAAATACTGTAGATGAAAATGATTTGTATATAATACAAAAAGAGAATATATGGAATAATTTAAAATGTCAGCAGATTTTTTTTATTTATATATGTATGTGTGTTTTCTGACAAATTATTTTGAACATTTGAATAAATCTCATACATCATGACTTAATTTGGTTGGTCAAATATTTGGTTTGAATCAGTTTTTTTTTTTTATTTAAAATATTCAAATGTGAACATGAAATGAAGAAGAAAAATATGCACATTTCTGTTTTGATTGATGGTCTTTTGTATGAAATTGTGGTGGATTGATGTAATGGAGTTGAAAAATTTAAATGGAGTTTAGGAGAATGTAATAAAAATAATATTAAAAAATATATAATTTTTAGAATATGAATAAATTTTAGAAAAAATTGCATCACAAGATATATAGCAATTTCTCGCAGTAAAAAGTCTTGTCTATGAACTAGTCCATTTTAGTCTGTGTATACGTCCAGCCTTAGAATTAGATTATTCGTAATATCTCAGTTGTTTTTCAAAATAATTTAATGAAATTTTGGATAAAGAATGAAATAGGCTACAAAATGCCACTCCCACAATTCGTAATGAAAACAGGGCGTAAACGTATATTTGATATATAAGCTGAAATCCTTAAGAATTAAAATATTTCTCGAGTTGTAAGGTTTTAAATGATGATGAAACTATAAAAAAACTGGCAGTTCTTTCCAAACTATAGGGTGACTTAAAAAATCAATTGTTGTTGAAAAAAATTTTATGAAACTTTGTGTGCACATAGAAAAGAAAAAACTGAAACTCCCACTGATTTAGAAGAAAAAATGAGCGCAAAGAAATATTTTCTATTTTTCAATATTTCAAACCATCTTCTTCTACGTTCTGTTTCACCTTTGTTGAATGGCATATATGTTGAATTTTTTTCATAATATTAATCAATTTTCTGAAGACCTTAGATATCTTCAGAACCCCTATAAAGAATAAATATGTATACTCTGAGTCCGGAAAGCTATGTCCTTTGTCTGTCTGTCGTACTGTGTGTTAGATTAAATCAAATCTTCAACAATTCTTTAAGACATACTTCTAGAACTTTTATATTTAAAATCAGTTAAAGAAATCGAAGACCCAAGATATCTTCAGAATCCAAACCTTCAACAATGCTATAAGGCATGATTTCGAGATGTTTTATATTTAAAATCAGATAACGGAATCGATTAAGCTATGTCCTTTATTTGCCTGTTAGGCGGTATTTCGGTTTAAATCAACATTCTGAAGACCCCAGATATCTTCGGAACGCAAATCTTCAATAATTCTTTAATATATTATTTTAAGAAGTTTCATATTTTTATCAGATAAGGGAATGAATTAAGCTATGTACTTTGTTTGTCTGTCGGACTGATTTGAATAAATTTTTTGAAGATTCCAGATATCTTCAGAACCTATCCCTTCAACAATTTTGTAAGGTATGCTTTCGAGAAGTTTCAATAATGGAGTCGATTAAGCTAGTCTTTTATCTGTCTGTTTGACCGATTTTAAAATCAATTTTCTGAAGACCCCAGATATCTTCAGAACCCAAAACTTCAACAATTCCTTAAAACATGTTTTCAAGATGTTTCATATTTAAAATCAATCGGAGTTGGTAAGACTATGTCCTTTGCCTGTATGTCGGACTGTATGTTGGTTTAAATAAACTTTCTGAAGAACGTAGATATCGTTAGGTTAGGTAAGATTGGAGAGGAGCCTGTTGTGGGCTCCTTTTCATAAAAAAACATTGATCACAGAATATATTATTTTTCAATGTTTAGAAACTCATTTTCCTAGACGTTATTTCCGGAATAACATCATATCCGAGTTACTTGGAAATCAGCAAAATCGCTTTATAAATACGGAGATAAAAATCCGAAAGTCCGCCCTTTTTTCTCCAAAATCTTCAGATTAATATTAAGGTTCTTCGTGCAAAATTTGAAGAAACTAGTTCTATTAGTTTAAACGAAATTTTGTATTTAATTCATGTAGGAGGTACCAAGCCCCCCTTTGGAAATCTGCCGTTATATTTTCTCAAATATATGAATTTTTCTATTTAATTCATATGAGAGCTCCAAGATTCCCAAATGAATGTCCGTCCTTTTTCCATCAAAATGTTAAAGTTCCTCGTATAAAATTTGAAGAATCTAGTGCTATTAGATTCTCAGATAAACGAAATTTTGTATTTAATTCATATGGTAGGTGCCAAGCTCCCATTGAAAGTCCGTCCGTCATTCCCTAAATATTCACATTAGTATCAAAATTCTTCATCTAAAATTTTAAGATTCTGGCTCTAATAGTTTCTCAGATATACAAATGTTTCTATTTAATTCATATGGGGATTCTGGCTCTAATAGTTTTCAGATATACCAATTTTTCTATTTAATTCATATGGGGAGTCCACCTGATGAAAGTCTGCCCTTTTCATCCAAAACGTTCAGATGAATATTAAAGTTTTTCGCGCAAAAGTTGAAGATGCTAGATCTATTAATTTTTTCTACATTTTATTCATATGGGAGGTGCAACGTGGATGTTAAAAATCTTTATGTAAAATTTTAAGATTCTAACTCTAACAGTTTCCCAGATAAGTGATTTTTTATATTTAATTCATATGGGAGGTGCCACGCTCCCTATTGCTAGTTCGCTCGCTTTTTTTCCTTAAATAATCATATGGACACTAAAGCGGTTAGGACAAAATTTGAGGATTATATCTGTTATATTTTCTCAGTTATACTGATTTAATAATTTATTCATATGGATAGTAACACGCCCATTATAGCCATTCCGCCCATTTCTTTTTCCAAAAATATTGTTATGAATGTCAAAGTTGTTCATACAAAATTTGCAGTTTCTGAGATATGTGACTTTTAATACTTACTCTAATTGTGGGCGTGGCACGTTGCCCACTTGAAATTCATTTTTATATACAGAAGATTGCATGAAGAGCACAAAGTAAGTAAGCACGAGTTTAAAGTTGACCTTTTGGTACTTTTTCGTACTGCTAAAGGTACTTTTTGAATTTTCTATAATATTGAATCTAAAAACATTAAAAGAAAATAATTGTTGGTAGTTTTTCTTTCTATGACTTGAGTTCTATGATTTTTAATGTTTTAGTTTTATACGTACAATCACATGAAAATTATAGAAAATTTCGGAAGTAATATTTGAAGAAAAGTACTATAAAATACCTCTAATAGATTATTATTTAATCTAAAATTTTATGTTTCTGTGTTCAATATTATATACAATTCAAAAAATATAATTTGATGAATGAAAAAATATCATGTTGTTTAATAATCATGTGTTTTGAGTTCATATTAAAGAACACACAAAGAGTATCATTTGAAGGAAGAAAAAGTACCAAAAATGAAATAAATTTTACCTAAGTGGAAAGTACTTATAAAAAAGAAAACAATTTTCCCCTTTTTGCTTAGAACTATACATTGTCGAGAATTAAGTTTACAAAATGTTCGGTATTTAAAGCTATATATCACACATAAAACTCAAACGATTCAAATATTACAGAGTTAGTGCGTAATTTAATGTGCTAAAAAAGTACCATAAATACAGATTTCTTCCTTTTACACCCAAAAAGGACTGAATTTTAAAAAAGTACGAAACAGGTGTCTCATAATTTTGGATGGAATTTTATTATGTTAATTAGTTCAAAAGTTATAAAGGGCAAAAAAAGGTACTAAAATCCCCTTTGTTGAACATTTTTACCCCTTAAAAGTACGAATTTCAAAAAAGCACCAGACACATATCTGCTATTTTAAGAGTAGATACAGGTGCATTTAAAAATGTTCTTGTATTATATTAGTAAGATAATTAAGAAAACCTGTTTTACCCGTTTTTCTCCTTTTTACCCGTAAATGTAAAAATTTCCAAAAATCACTCCTTAGTGGATCTACATAACCAAAAACACATCTACTGTCAAAATTTTCTAGGTTCAGCCGTTTGGGCTGTGCGATGATGAATCAGTCAGTCAGTAACGTTACTCTTTTATATATATATAGATTAGCAAAAAACAAATAAACAACTTTTCAATATTTCATCTTCCGATCAAATTTATATTTAATTTCAACTACATATTTACAATCTAAGGCATTTAATATGGTATTTAACCCCAAAAAAGGCTTATATAGTCTATAGAAACTAAAATAGACAAAAAAAAAACATACAAACAATCATACAACCAAATGACTGTTGCATGCTACACATTACTTACTACTCTGCTGTTGCTGCTGCTGCTATAGATGTTGATGACGATGATGATGTTTGCTGAAAACTTTCTAATTTTGTGCAACCGGATATGAAGTACTGTAATGAACAATTTTCTCTACCGGAAAATGCTTGTGACTCTTCATTTTCGTAATTTGTTGTACATTTGAGTGTTTATTGCATAAAACTGTGCGAGTTAAAAGTATGTGGGTGGGATATGTGGTTGCAAGTGCTTAGGATGTTGGCATGACTTTTATTTCGGTTCATTTTTGGATTTTCAAGTGTACTTCAACATATACATACGTACATACATATATTGGAACTCCTATAAATGTTTGTGTTTAGTTGTTTGTATTGCCAATACAACTTGTGTTTAATAACAAACATTACTTGGTTATCAGAGGAAAACAAGAACAAAAAAAAAATTGTTGCTGCAAAATTTGTGTGGCACGTTGTCAGCATTTCTTGCCTGCATTTTTATAGAGGAAAACTGAAACCCTTTTAGTTGAAGTCACATTTTCATTAAAAATGTGTTTAGGAGATATTTCATGTATTTCTCAGCGACACTAAACACAGCATTTTACTTTTTGTTTATTTTTTTTGTTTTTGAATGGCAGTGTGTGTGTCTTATATTCCTTTTTTGTAAAAGTGTTAACAATGTTGAGTTTTGTGGTGTTTACATTTTGGTTAACAACATGTAACTCACTTATTGAGTTATTTGGTTTCATCATGCATTTGAGTTGAACAAGTAACCAACAGTTTTTATACCCTACACCACTATAGTGGGGAGGGTATTATACGTTTGTGCTGATGTTTGTAACATACAAAAATATTGGTCCAATACCCACCTTAAAGTATACCG
>NC_060951.1:36492917-36495852 GCF_022045245.1 Lucilia cuprina | reverse complement strand
GTTCAGTTCTAGTTCAGTTCTAGTTCAGTTCTAGTTCAGTTCTAGTTCAGTTCTAGTTCAGTTCTAGTTCTAGTTCAGTTCTAGTTCAGTTATAGTTCAGTTCTAGTTTAGCTCACATTCTGTGTTGGGAAACCGAAATTCCCTTTCGGTTCTATTCTTCTATTTTACTCCTTTTGATTCTGGACTTTGTTTTTTAACCACATTCGTTGAAGACCATATTAGTGTTTTGTTTACTTAAAAGAATCTTTAAAATAATGAATAATGTCTACAACAAGTTGTTGCTATTGCCACAAGAAGATGATGATGATGACTTTGCTGACAAGGAAACGACCTTTTTTTCTGATTATTGTTTAGTTTCTTCTTGTTGGCTGCTGTATTGCATATACAAAGGTATAAGTTTATTTATATTTTTCCTATTCCGCTTCCTTAAAAAA
The DNA here is from genome assembly GCF_022045245.1 of Lucilia cuprina. Taxonomy (NCBI): domain Eukaryota; kingdom Metazoa; phylum Arthropoda; class Insecta; order Diptera; family Calliphoridae; genus Lucilia; species Lucilia cuprina. The sequence goes on along the minus strand of NC_060951.1, from coordinate 36,495,418 downwards.
AGGATATGCAATTTTTGCAGACAAACAGCATATAGTTTTTTGTCTTAAAAAAAGTAATCTTGGTTAGTATTTTTACGCTACTAGCGTGAAAACTCCTTCAAGAGGAAAATTTGCTTAAACTACCTTAAGAAATAATTCTTGCTTGTTTTCTCTAAAGTCACAAGTCACGTGAATTTTGATAAGGGTTGTGTCATGTGGAGAGCTCAACTCACTAAACAACAACAAAATTCAAATCATGCTTATATAAAAAAACTTTGTTCCCGATTTATTTATATTTTTGTATTGTCCTTAAAAGTCTGTGTAAGCACCAGTGAAGCTCATCCTTTGTTAGTTTTTATTTTGTAGAAAACAGTTCAGTTCCTGTTGATGCTGCTATACTCCTTGTTGTTGCAATGTAAACAATGCCACATCTTTAAGACGCTTATAGATATAAATCTCAATAATCGTTTATCATGACAACGGTTGCTATTTTCTTACCATTATACCAGCCAGGTTTTTCTCTCACTCTATTTGGAGTTTAAGACACTGCAGTATAGTCTAGCTATAGTGAGCTGTGTTGTGTTTGTATGTCTGTGTATTTCCTACATCCGTTTGGCACCTGCTGTCATATGTTTAACGTGTAAAAAACTGGAAAACTTTAAACAAATTGGTAAGCACGTTTAAGTTTTTTTCTTATATATTTTTTTCAAATATTGTCAACGTTATTTTTTCTATTTTCTAAAGCAGCTTGCTTGGTGGGGAATTAAAATTTGTCGTATTTTTTCTACACAATTTTATTTTTGCTTTTCTTTGTTATTATTGGCGTTTAACAATAATCAAGATGAATTTGTTTGTTGTCAATTTTACGCTTTAATGATGGTAAACAATTTTAAAGATGTCATCGCTGCTAACGTTTAAGATGATAGGTGAAATATTTGTATAGGAATATTGCCAATAAAAAATGTGATGATTTATTTTGTGGAGAAAATTTCTTAATATGTTAAGGAGATCATTTCAAAATAAGATTTAAATTTAAATTGGCTTAAATTATATTAAATTGTATCCAATTTTTTTTGATCTTTATTAATTTTTAAGCAGTAATATGATAACAGTACGTATGAGCGATAATTATAATTAAATATAAATCATACGTATGTTTTCATATAATTTCTAAATAATTATAAAAATAAAAAATATATATTAAAAGAATTCAGTATATAAGATCAGAAAAGCGGAAAACATTGAGTCTCTAACTTTGCAATTTATAACATAAATTTATTGTGCAAATTAATAGTCTATATGAATTGTTATGAACAACCCAGGAAAAACTTACATTGAAAAGTAATGAGTTAAAAAGCTAATAAAACCTCTTTGCACTACTTCTTTATTAGCATTTTGAGTCATTATTTTAACACGGTGATGTCATTGGAGGCAAGTACTTCTACGCTCGCTTACAAATAGGGAGTTAAAGAAGTACTTGCAATTTGTCTTACAAAACAGTTGTTGAGTAAGTTGTTTTATTTTTAATAATAAAAAGAGCCAGCTAGAATACGAACCAGGGACTTCGGTTTGTCAGTCAAATGTTCTACTCACTGCACCAATGCTTAGCTATTTTATTGCGCGTCAAAAAATGGTTTTCACATACAAAACTAATTTTGTTTTCTTTTTTGTGAAACACAATTTCTAACACGCAATTGAATAAAATGTGCCAACAAAATTACAGAGCCGAAAATAAAGTACTTCTATATCAGATTAGAAGAAAGTCATTACTAGAGTACTTCTAAGTAATGCTGACGGGAGGTAGTAGTCATTGAAAAGTAAGTGGTTAGGGAAGTACTACCCATTACCGAGTTTTTGCTGGGAAGCTACATTTCAAGTACATTTCCAATATGTAGTTTTATTCATATGCTCTATCATACTAAAGTCATAAAAAAGTCTTGTGGTTTTAGTTTTCTTCTCACTGTCACTTTATTTGTCTTGCTATTGTCTCCATAAAACAATTTTGTTTGTCTGCGTAAAACCCTAAAAATTGTCATCATAAGTTAAATATCATTATACTTATAATAAATATTATGTCACACAATAAAAAGTTTAAAAAAGAGTCAAGTATTTCATTCGTGTTTTAGAGTAAAATTTGTAATGAATACTCAAGTTGAACTTGTGGCAAATGAAGACAAGTGTGTAAAAACCACAGTCACAAATGTTTTATAGACTTTGGCGGTTTTAGTTTTCTACTTTTTGAACTATTTACTTTGAAGGGACAAGTTTTCTATTAGCTAAATAAACAAATATACCTTAAAAGTAAAATTTATGACTAGTGTTGTCTGGAAATATAACCTAATATTAAAAAAAAAATTCAAGAATTTACAGCACTGTTTGGCAGTCTAACTCAAGAACTAGAACAGAACTTAAATTGAACTAAAACTGAACTAGAACTGAACTAGAACTGAACTAAAACTGAACTAGAACTGAACTAAAACTGAACTAGAACTGAACTAGAACTGAACTAGAACTGAACTAGA
>NC_060951.1:36490803-36492817 GCF_022045245.1 Lucilia cuprina | reverse complement strand
TAGAACTGAACTAGAACTGAACTAAAACTGAACTAAAACTGAACTAGAACTGAACTAGAACTGAACTAGAACTGAACTAGAACTGAACTAGAACTGAACTAGAACTGAGTCAACAATCTATTTATTAAATAATTACCTCAGATAGTTGTTATTAAAATACTTTGAAGTCAAAATCGTTCTATAAGGATCTGCAAAGAAATAAGGAATGTAAAATTAGTAAAAAAATATGTTAGAAAATGTTAAATTTATGATTTTAAGAGAAGTCTTTGCCTAAAATGTGTTCTTAAATTTAAGTTAAAATTAAAAAAAGCTACGCAATGTATTTTCACTTTTTTATTATTTTATTGTAATATCTTACAGTCAGGTTTTAAACCCCATAAATAGAAAAACTTAAACTTTGCCTTGATTTTTTGTATTTTGCTTCATCTATTATTTTATAACACTCAGGTTTCCATGTAGAGCAGAAAATTGAAAAATACACTGCAGGCGGAATTTTTACAATCTCTAGACAGACATGTCAAACCAAAAGCAGAAGTCAAACGAGGATTTTTTCTTGAATGAAAAAACAAAACAGGAAATCCAAATCATCTAGGAAACTAAATAAAGCAAGACATGTTGTTTTTTTTTGGACTGAAAGAGGAAAAGAAGGCGTTGGAACAACAAATCCACTTGAAGCTTATATAAGCGTAATGCCATGGTGTTAAAGATTACTCACACACTTGTTGGCTTATATGACATACATACATACATGCATACATAAGTAAAGGAAAATAAGCAGCAACATTATTTTAAAATATATAATATAAGTTTTTGGTTACTTTAGTGAACAAAGTATAAAGTTTTTATTTGTTTTCTTAAGTCACTATTTAAAGGATATACTCTTGTTTTAAAATAGGAGGTTTGAACTAAAAGTTAAAGTAAATCTATGACAGTATACAAGATATTGGATTTTTAGATAAAACTCAAGAAATTCTCTAACTTGCCTCGTATGAATATATTTATATCATGTGTACTTTCAGTTTCTTAGGTAAACAAAAACAAGTTAAAAAAATCTTCCACATTTTTATTCTTTATATATTTTATAAATTTCTGGAAAAATTAAACAACATCATCGTTTATCTCTACATAATATACCATGCTTTGTTTTCCTACAAAGATTTGGTTTCTATACATATCCTTCTTTCTCTTGTCACATGAAAGCAACAGGCTAAACGCAAAATTGCACGTATGTCAGTAAAATGTTTAACGTAATAGTTGCAATTTTTATTTTCTTTCTTCTAAAAAATAAACTTTTTTCAACAGTTTTCTTCAAGCATGTGTGTAAAAGTCTTTAACTTAACTTTTTTTTTGTTACTTGTCGAATTTGGCAATGAAATTGTGCGGAAGCATAAGTTGACAGACAACTTGAGTACTTTTGCTTCGTTTTTTAAATCACTTTCGAGTGTTTGTGTAAATAAAAAGAAACGAAAAGTTTTTCTTTTTTGTTAAATGTTGTAAAGAAATGACATACGGACAGACGAAGGAGTTTTTCTTATACAAGTATCAAATGGATGAGCTTTAAATTGATACTTGATGAAATGTGGTTAGTTGCCAATTTTGGCATTAAGTTTCAATTGGTAGATGGATGTTTTGTTGCTTTTTTTGCTTTGGATTTAAATATTTTAAAGACACAAAAAATGCTATAAAGTTCTATGATATCATATGTTAGAGGGAGCGTATGATTACTATTTAATTATAGAAATACTTATACGTTAATATGTTAAATAAATACATTTCTAGTTTAGTCCAGGTCTAATTCTATGTAATTTCTAGTTCTGTTCTAGTTCTGTTCCAGTTCTGTTTCAGTTCTGTTCCAGTTCTGTCCTAATTCTGTTCTAGTTCCATTCTAGTTCTGTTCAAGTTCTGCTCTAGTTCTGTTCTAGTTCTAATTCAGTTCTAGTTCTGTTCTAGTTCTGTTCTAGTTCTGTTCTAGTTCTGTTCTAGTTCTGTTCTAGTTCTGTTCTAGTTCTGTTCT
>NC_060951.1:36485233-36490703 GCF_022045245.1 Lucilia cuprina | reverse complement strand
GTCTATAGTCTTGACTATAGAGTAGTCTATAGTCTTGACTATAGAGTAGTCTATAGTCTTGACTATAGAGTAGTCTATAGTCTTAACTATAGAGTAGTCTATAGTCTTAACTATAGAGTAGTCTATAGTCTTGACTATAGAGTAGTCTATGGTCTTGACTAAGAAGTGTTGTCTATAGTCTTTACTAAGAAGTTTTGTCTATAGTCTTGACTGAAGAGAACTCTATAGACTTGACTAAAGAGTAGTCTATAGTATTGACTATAGAATAGTCCATGCACTTGACTATAGAGTACTCTATAGTCTTGACTATAGAATAGTCTATAGTCTTGACTATAGAGTAGTCTACAGTCTTGACTAAAGAGTAGTCTATAGTCTTGACTGAAGAGAACTCTATAGTCTTGACTAAAGAGTAGTCTATATTCTTGACGATAGAGTAGTCTATAGACTTGATGATAGAGTAGTCTATAGACTTGATGAAAGAGTAGTCTATAGTCTTGACTAGAGAGTAGTCCATAGTCTTGACTATAGAGGAGTCTATAGTCTTAGTTAGATTTTATAATAAATAAGTACTCTTTCTGTGAGCCATTCTAATGTTAAAAGGTTTTGCTAAGGCATACATTCATGTGTTTGCAAATAAAATTATGTAAATGTTAATAGAGAGAAAGACATGGATGCCCACAGGCCTTAAGAGACAAGTCACATGACATAAATATTTCTTATTAAATATTTTGCGTTGAAGTATGAATTTGCTAATTTGAAGTTAAAGTGAAATGTAAATATATATTTTAAATTACATTAAAATTAAAATAGAGTAATAGAATAAAAATAAAATAAAAAAAACTTTAAAGATATAAAATTTATTATAAAAACATGTACTTGGAGATGGACAAAAAAATTAAAATTTGTATAGACTTAACAAGAAATTAACTATTAACTTGCTTTAAAAATCTAAAGTTCTAGTTTAGTTTTTTTCGCAAGCTTGCGAAAAATTTATTGCATACTTTGAAGCGACTGTTAAAATGTTTATTTGGAGGCGATATTTTAACTTTTACAGTAAAATTTTATAACGGTTCATAACAAGTGGTTTCCCATAAAGGCGTGTAGATATTAATTTTATTTACCAAACCTGCCACTTAAAATAATTTCCACTAATTAACTAAATACGATATATTTAGCTGAAAACTTAATAATCAGTATTTATGTTTATAATTGCTTAATATTTGTTATATAAATATGTATAATTAATTGAAACATATACACAGAAACAAATATAACCATAACAATTTGGTTATTTTGAAAATTTTTATCTATGTTGTAAATTTAACACCAAATTAATTTGAAATAAAGTTAAACATGTTTCTATGCAAAAATTTCCACAAAATTATCAAGGGATTGTAATTAGCAATGTAAGAGTAATTGTATAAATTGTATGCGTGTAAATGTATAGATGTAAGTTGTTGTGTCTGAAGTATTGAACAAAATTTTAATGTTATTATATTTGGCTTGTTTGTTTGTTTGTGAGGCGGGGTTTTGCTTAATTTTACTCTTAGCATTTGACAATGACTATTTTAATAAAATTATAATTGTATAATGAAACAGAATAATGTTAAATGACAATGTAAAATTTACATACCTATAATACAAGGAAGGAGTAGACATTTTCCTAGTATTAGTAGTGTACCAAATGCTGGGTGATAACATTATAAAATAAAAGTTATTTTTAAAGGTTTGAAATCAATAAAAAATACTTTTGGGAAATATTTAGCCTATTTAGAACTTATATTGTTTTATGGACAGACGGAGGGTCACTATATGTTAAACATTTTTATATCAAATACACATTATTAACATGGAAAGTTTCTTCCTATTTCTTCGACAACATTTAAAAGTTCGACTACAGTCTATTAGATGGTCAGACAAACGGATATAATAAATAAAAGAAAAACTCTTGAAAATTGAAACCATCTTATTGTTAAGTAGTACATAAATAACAATTTAATTTTGTGCCATTTTAATCTGATTAATAATTACACACATACACACACACATCCGAACAAAGTAGTCACATTGTCATATTTAGCATAATAAGCATTTGGGAGGATATTTAAAATATTAGAGAGAAAATTTCAAATATGTATTTAGTAAATTGATATTGAGGCAAATAGCTAGTGATTGTGTGAACATTAAGGTATTTTATAATATTTTAATAGGAAATAAATAAAATATGTTTAAATTTTTGATTTATTAAAATAAATTAAAGTTTTATTTTAAAGATAGAAATATTTTTTTTGCAAAAATTAATTAATTTATTAAAATAAAGTATTTTAATTTAAAATTGTAAGTATTTACTTTGGCTACGAACTTGTTTTTTTGCGTATGATTTATACAAACTTTTATTAGCGTACAATATTACTCATACGTTTTGAGTAATATTACTCATACGTCCATAATCTTGACTATTGAGTAGCTTATAGTCTTGACTGCAGAGCAGCCTATAATATTGACTATAAAGTAGTATATTATCTTGGTGGTCTATAGTTGACTCTAGAGTTGTCTATAGTCTTGACTATAGAGTAGTCTATATATTATGACAATAGAGTGGTCTACAGTCTTGACCATAGTTTTGAATATAGAGTGGTCTATAGTCTGGACTATAGTTTTGAGTATAGAACAGTCAATAGTCTTGACTATAGAGTGGTTTATAGCCTTAACTATAGAGTGGTCTATAGTCTTGACTATAGGGTGGTCTATAGTCTTGACTATGGAGTATTCTATAGTCTTGACTATAGAATAGTCTATAGTCTTGAATATAGAGTAGTCTATAGTCTTGACTATAGTGTAGTCTATAGTCTTGACTATAGAGTAGTCTATAGTATTTACTATAGAGTAGTCTATAGTCTTTACTATAGAGTAGTCTATAGTCTTTACTATAGAGTAGTCTATAGTCCTGTACTATAGAGTAGTCTACAACCTTGACTGTAGAGTAGTATATATTCTTGACTGCAGAGTAGTATATAGTCTTGATTATAGAGCAGTCTTGGCTGTAGAGTAGTTTATAGTCTAGCCTATAAAGTAGTCTATAGTCTTGACTATGGAGAAGTCTATAGTCTTGACTATGGAGAAGTCTATAGTCTTGACTATAGGGTAGTCTATAGTCTTGACTATAGGGTAGTCTATAGTCTGGACTATAGGGTAGTCTATAGTCTTGACTATAGAGTAGTCTATAGTTTTGACTATAGAGTAGTCTATAGTTTTGACTATAGAGTAGTCTATAGTTTTGGCTATAGAGTAGTCTGTAGTCTTGACTATAGAGTAGTATGTAGTCTTGACTATAGAGTAGTCTATGGTCTTGACTATAGAGTGGTATATGGTCTTGACTATAGAGTAGTCTATAGACTTGACTATAGAGTAGTCTACAACCTTGACTGTAGAGTAGTATATATTCTTGACTGCAGAGTAGTGTATAGTCTTGATTATAGAGTAGACTTGGCTATAGTTTTTAGACTTGACTATAGAGTAGTCTATAGTCTTGACTATAGAGTATTCTATACTTAGTCTACAACCTTGACTGTAGAGAAGTATATATTCTTGACTGTAGTATAAAGTCTTCACTATAGAGTAGTCTTGACAATAGAGTAGTCTACAGCCTTGACTGTAGAGTGGCTTATAGCCTTTACTATAGAGTGGTCATAGTCTTGACTATAGAGTAGTATATAGTCTTGACTAGGGAGTAGTCTATAGTATTGACTGTAGATTAGTCTATAGTCTTGACTATAGAATAGTCTACAACATTGACTGTAGGGTAGTATAAAGTCTTGACTATAGAGTAGTCTTGACAATAGAATAGTCTACAGCCTTGACTGTAGAGTAATATATATTCTTGACTGTAGAGTAGTATATAGTCTTGACTATAGAGTAGACTATAGTCTTGAATATAGAGACGTCTAAAGTCTTGACTATAGAGTGGTCTGTAGTCTTGACTATAGAGTGATCTATAGTCTTGACTATAGAATAGTCTATAGTCTTGACTATGAAATAGTTTATAGTCTTGACTGTAGAATAGTCTATAGTCTTGACTATAGAGTGGTCTAAAGTTTTGACTATAGAGTAATCTATAGTTTTGACTATTGAGTTGTCAAAAGCCTTGGCTATAGAGCAGTCTATAGTCTTATTGTCTTACGACTCAAATCAATTTATATATTTAAGGTGACTTACCTGTTAAAACATCAGTCATCACTATAGCCCTCCATCTGTTGACAATATTTAAAATTTTCATAATTTCTAAAAGTAAACAGAATAATGATAAATGTCTCTATTAGTAAACGAGCAAACAAATAAATTAAAAAATAATGTGTTTTTTTCATTCACTAAACATTTCATAAAATGATTTTAATAAACCTCATTAAGTTCACATAAAAAGCAAACAAAAAGAAATAAAATGAAATTCTCATAAAATGAATGGTGACCCCAATTTTTTCTGCTAGCACTTCTCGATAAGCTATCATGGAAAAAAATCTTTAAAAATCTAAAAAACAACCTAAATAATTTAAAGGGAAACTTTAGCAATAACTTGTTAACAAAAGAAACCTGTTACGTAGGTACGCACGACAATAATAAATAAGTACAAATTGTTTATAAGACCTCACTGGTTTTAATATGTGTTTTTTCTAAAGCAAAAGTTTAAGCGTGTGTCTTTCAAAAGGAAAGCCTCTAATTTTATTACAGTTTATATGGTTTGTATGTCATTAACACACTCTCTTTTTTCTGGTATAAGACATTTTATATAATTAAGACATTTCATAAAACATGTTGAAGTCTTAAGCATGAACAAAAGACAACAATGAAAAAAAAAAATATGATAAATGTTCCCTTAAGGCTTTGTCTGTGTCGCCTGAGATAATTATTGTCGTTATTATTATTATTTTGTGGCACTACACCTCCTTTAGACATATACTTCCTTTCCGTAAAATATATATATTTGTGTTTACTTGATAAGCAATGCCAAATATATTGTATTTTTATATCCCTCAAATTAAATATTTCACTTAATGTCTTTCCTGTTTCGGTTTTATACAAGAAAAGCTTTAAGACTTTTTGCTTTCAACGGTTGCAAATTATTTGAGTTTGTATTTAATATTTGTTTAACTTAACACTTGACACCAAAGTTTTTCAAGCCTGTAGGAAAAGTGTGTAACTGTTTAAAGGTAGTATTTTTAAATTAATATATGGTGGAGTAATTTTAGATTTACGTTAATATAGGGTAGGTTTTGTTGAAAGAAAAAGCGACTTTTGTTATTTTGATATATTTTGTCAATTCTTGTTTGCAATTAAATATATTTCGAAAATTAATTCAATATAACTCTGAACTGAACTAGAATTGAACTAGAACTGAACTAGAACTGATCTAGAACTGAACTAGAACTGAACTAGAACTGAACTAGAACTGAACTAGAACTGAACTAGAACTGAA
>NC_060951.1:36482856-36485133 GCF_022045245.1 Lucilia cuprina | reverse complement strand
GTTCTAGTTCTGTTCTAGTTCTGTTCTAGTTCTGTTCTAGTTCTGTTCTAGTTCTGTTCTAGTTCTGTTCTAGTTCTGTTCTAGTTTTGTTCTAGTACTGTTCTAGTTGTGTACTTATTGTGTTCTAGTTGTATTTCAGTTGTGTTCTCGTTATGTTCTAGATACGTTTTAACTCTGTTCTAGTTTTTTTTAGTAGTGTTCTGGTTGTGTTCTAGTTGTTTTCTAGTTGAGTTCTGTTCTAGATGTGCTCTTTTTAAAATCTAAGAAAACTTTTTCTTAAATTTAAAAATTTAAATTCTTTCAATAAACATAAGTGTAGCCAAAATAAAGTAAGTAACTCAATTTCCGCTCAAGAAAATAACGACTTCTTATTTAAAGATTGCTTTTTCACTTTTTTCAAGTTTTTTTTTTAGCTGCATCATGGCTAAACCCAACCAGGTTGTCTGGTTGTTCAGACTTTCTAAAAAAAAAAACAGCGAAAAAAAATCTGAAACTAAAGGTAGATAAAATGTAAGGAAAAAACTGAAAGCGACACTTTTTTCTATTGTAAGAAGGAAAAAATCTAAAGACAGGAACAAGGACAATATAAGCAAAAACTAAAGAAGAAAAAAATTGCAATAATATTAAGACAACAAAAGCTAACAAGGTAGTTTGGCAAATTGAGATTAAATTGCTCAGGTTTGACTTTTGTATTAAAAAATTAAGTGGGTTGTGTGTAGGAATACTTGGTTGTAATATATAAATTGTAAAAAATTTTAAAATTTTTTATAAACCAGGAGTTTTGGAAAAATTGAGACTTTAGGATTAATAGATAAACTTAATATTTGTTAAACAACGACAAAAACTTTTATAATTAAGTACATTTTTTTGTAATTATTCTTATTATATTTATACGTATAGAATACTTTTAGGCGTTTTTGCCGCCTGTGCTATATATAAATTTATTTGAAAGCTTTAAAATATATTTATAAAGATTTAATTTTTTTTTGTTTAATTTAATATTTTTCAATAATTTTTTGTTTATAAAATTTATTACCATTAATTTGTTTGCCTAATGGCTTACAAAATAATTGTTATTGTTAAAATGTTTTGTTTAAAAACATTAATAAATTCTTTGCTACTATTAACTGTTATTTTGGTCAATTTGTTTTATGACATCATTTAAAAAGAAATTTAATAAAAAAGGGAGTTTTTTTCAATATGTTAAATTTGTTGTTTTGCAATGAAAAATCACTGCATTTCATTAATTTGCAATAGGTTGATTTTTATTTCAATAAAATTCTATAGATTTTGAAAATATGTTAAATAAATAAGTGAAAAAATAAATTCTTAAAAACAGAAAATACGAATGTTTTATAAATTTGCAAATATATTTACTAATATTACATTTATTTTAATACTAAAAAAACTACTATATACTATACTAAACTTTTTAATTTGTTCAATATAAATCAATTCAGTTCATTTGTATCCTCTCTTCTGGGAAATCACTTTTTCCCTCTTTTAATAGCAGAAACAAATGTCTATACAATAAAATTCTTCACTTCATTGCCTCTGATTACAATCAACAACAATAACATCAGGCAACATATTGTTGTAAAGTACATACATTTTATCATACACTCTGCTATGTTGTTATTGTTGTCATTATAGCCGCAACATTTGTGGCAATATCCGTTGGATTTCTGTATTTTTCGCTAAAATACAAACATTCTCTTGTATAATTGGTATGTATTGACGTGTTGGTTAAAAACCCGTAGGCTATTGAACCATTCCAATTGCGATTTTACATATACATATAACATTATTGTAACAAATGTTGTTTGTATTTCTCTGCAAAAAATGTCTATTTTTGTTGTTGTAAAAAATTATTGACTTTTTCCGGCTAATTGGTGATATTTAGCAAATGCTAAAACCACAAAATCTTGTTTGTTGAAAAAATGTTATGTGTCTGTATTAGTGTTTTATTTTTTTAACGAAAAAAAAAGCTTGGTAGCTTCAGTTTTGTTGTTAATTTGATTCATTTATTTAACTTAAGTTTAACTATTTTATTTAAATAGTGAAACAATTTTTTGAATAAATAACGAGAGTACTAAAATGATCTAGAACAGAACTCGAACAGAACTAGAACAGATCTAGAACAGAACTAGAACAAAACTAGAACAGAATTAGAACAGAACTAGAACAGAACTAGAACAGAACAAGAACAGAACTAGAACAGAACTAGAACAGAACTAGAACAGAACTAGAACAGAACTAGAACTGAACTAGAACAGA
>NC_060951.1:36481416-36482756 GCF_022045245.1 Lucilia cuprina | reverse complement strand
GTTCTGTTCTAGTTCTGTTCTAGTTCTGTTCTAGTTCTGTTCTAGTTCTGTTCTAGTTCTGTTCTAGTTCTGTTCTAGTTCTGTTCTAGTTCTATTCCAGTTCTGTTCCAATTCTGTTCCAGTTCTGTTCTAGTTCTGTTCTAGTTCTGCTTTAGCTATATTTTAGATCTGGGCGGTTCAGTTTATTTAGTTTTTAGCAAATTAAATTATTTAGAATAAATTAACGGTTTTATTTTGACAGTTTTAATTAAATTTGTCCCTGCTGTGACATAACAATTTGTATTTTAAAGAAAAATAACTATAATACTACTTTAACGTCCAGCCAGCAAAACCTTTTTTAAAAACTTTTTGTTTTATAAACCAACTAAATAATAAATAGCAACTTTATCCTTTGTCTTATGTCATTCTTTTTCCCCATCAAAACTTAAATAAACATACAAATTTGTTTCACTATTTACACAAAAAAAGTACATTTGTTGAATATCATTGTGTTGATCTTCCCCAAGCTCTATTACCGCTGCCACACAAGTAAATCACTGCAAGTGCAAAACTTTTGACATTTTTGCCACTTCATATAAACAGCAGCCGTTGCAAAAAAAATCTCAAAATAAAAAAGAACTGAAACTAACAGCAGACATAAAAACTATTTCAAACGTAACACCTTTCTATTTGTGGAAACTAAGAAAAAAATCATGGTAAATTTTTCCACTAAAAGTTTTTTCGCGAGAAAAAAAATATGAAAAATTGTGATTGTGCATACACAAATTGAAATCACAAACATTAGTTTTTTATTCACAGATTTTTCTTTACTATTTGGTTTGTAGCCAACAAAAAAGTTTTCTGAATATTTTGGAGCAAATAACGCGATTTTTGGGAGAAGGTGAAAGCGGTTTTTTACTTCGCTTTATGTCTTTGTTGTTTTTTTTATCGTAATGTTGTACTTTTGTTTGTAATTTATTTTTACAAATGTAGTTTTGTATAGTATTTTTTAGTGGAATCACTTACATTTTCCTGTATTTTTAAGTAAAGTATTTTATACATAAGGTAGAAATTTGGAATAATTTTGAAGTGTGGTTTAAATTAAGTATATGATACTCTCTTTGATAAATATTTAATATTTAAAGAAATGTTATGAAAAATAGTTTCTTCATATACATATTTTTGTAAACCAATTTCCATAAATTTCACTTTATGATAATTTTTCGAAACCATTCATTTCTTCAGGCTTCAGATTTAGTTCAGTTTTCGTTCAGTTCTAGTTCAGTTCTAGTTCAGTTCTAGTTCAGTTCTAGTTCAGTTCTAGTTCAGTTCTAGTTCAGTTCTAGTTCAGTTCTAGTTCA
>NC_060951.1:36476931-36481316 GCF_022045245.1 Lucilia cuprina | reverse complement strand
CTATAGACTACTCTATAGTTAAGACTATAGACTACTCTATAGTCAAGACTATAGACTACTCTATAGTCAAGACTATAGACTACTCTATAGTCAAGACTATAGACTACTATATAGTCAAGACTATAGATTACGGTTATAGACTATTCCTTAGTAAAGACCTATAGCCAAGACTCTATATATATAGAGTAATCTATAGTCATGACTATAGACTACTCTATAGTCTATAGTCTTGAATATAGATTATATTTATTCCAAATTTTTACTATACTACATAATAGTCAAAACTATAGAAACATGTTTGATTGTTATAATACATTTCCTTAGATTCCCTAACTAGTACCAACCTAATAACCAAATTTTAACACATAAGATTAAGCATTATTTGATTTTCTAAGTATAAAGTCGTCCTAATAAACAGTGGAAGACAATTTTTTTAATTTTATTTTCAAAAAAAAAATCCAGAAAAAAGAGAAAATTTCGAAACATTGATATAAACAAGAGAAACTTTTATATAAAGAACAAACTCCTATATAGAGAAGAATGTAGACTAGTGTAGAAAATATCAAAAGAAGAAACCAATATTTATATATGCCAACATTTTAACATCCACTGTACATAGGAAATTTCTTAACACATTTACTATGTTTGTCGGCACATGAATACGTAACGAGAATTTTTAAGAACATTTGCAATGCATAAGTGTTATCGACCATCACAGACGTCACTGTTTACTGGGTTAGATGTACATATTTGCACATTTACATATGTATGTGTAAATGTATGTGTCTTAAAGCACGTGTTTTGTATGATTAATTTTACACTTAAACATTCCTAAGCCTATACAAATAAACACTTATACACAGAGACCAACACAGACATAATTACATAAGTACTACATATTTAAATACTAAACAATAGCATACAATTTTAAATTAAAAAAAATTAATTGACTTATAAACACCTAAAGACAAACATATAAATATATATAGGCATTATTTAAATTAACCAACAAATTGTAAATATTAAATTAATAAAATATTTTCCTACTAAGTACTTAAAGAATTTTTGAATTTATTATATAATAATTATAAAGAATTTAATTTGAAGAGGAAAAAACAGAACATAAGATAAATTAAATTATATACAACAATGATTTCAAACTCAATGTATGATGTGATTATTATTTTAATATGATTTCAAGTACTCAACGCAAAATAGATTGAACAGATACAATCAGTACCTTAGTACCTAAATATAACAGTAACAGGCAGTACTAAAATAACAATTGAATGATCTATGATCTAGCATCGCAATCGCAGCAAATACATTTTAATTATAATTCACTGGATACTTGCAAATTTTTAAATAATTACTTAATTTAAATGCAGATAAATTTATTTCTCTTTTAACTTAAGACAAACCTTTACAATATTATGGGACAACAGCCTTTAACGTTATTGAGTTTTGTTTCCCTACAAAAAGTACCACATTACTACGAAAAATTTTCCCCAACAGCACCAAATAGAAGCAGTACTGTCATTTTGTATAATAATATTCATAAAATTTCATTTAATTTCAGTTATTTTTCATTTCTTTTTTTTATTTTCTACCAACGCATTCACATTCACTTTCACATTTTTTCTGTTTGCAAAATATTCAAATTCCTTTGGTCGTTATTTTTTTTCCAACACAGTATAAATATTTGAAATGTTTTGTATGTAAAAATAACTCATGCTTGAGTGTGTTCGTGCGTGTCTATGCACACTTGTCTTCTCTGCTATTGTTTCAAAATTGTTCATACATATATTTAAAAATGTTTTTTATTGCTTGCAACAAATTGTCCATATGTTTCAAGTGCAATTGGAGCAATTGGAGGATAAATATTTGTTTATTAATAAACGTACTCACGCATGCGAAAGGGGTAAATAAAAAATATATAGAAAAGCAGGATCTTAAACTAATTATGTCAACGACGGAAACGATATCATACTTCAGATTAAATATTAATCAAAGTTATAGTTCAGTTCTATTTCAGTTCTAGTTCAGTTCTATTTCAGTTCTAGTTCAGTTCTAGTTCAGTTCTAGTTCAGTTCTAGTTCAGTTCTAGTTCAGTTCTAGTTCATTTCTAGTTCAGTTCTAGTTCAGTTCTAGTTCAGTTCTAGTTCAGTTCTAGTTCAGTTCTAGTTCAGTTCTAGTTCAGTTCTAGTTCAGTTCTAGTTCAGTTCAGTTCTAGTTCAGTTCTACTTTAGTTCTACTTTAGTTTTACTTCAGTTCTTCAACACTTCTAGTTCTATTTGGGCTTAGTTCGATATAACTTTAAGTATAGTTGCATCCGCCCTTCAGCCATTTTTTAACCTTCTATAGAATTCAATTGTGCATGCATATGTGTTTACAAGAAATGTGTAAATATATTTACTTGAAACAAAAAATCTTATCACTTTACAAAATTGCTCATTAGCACGTGCTAATGTGAGTGGAATTGTAAAGTATTATAACTTCTTTATAACAAATAATATTAACCGAAACCCACATTTACACTTATATAAAAATGTTGCCTTAAGTTATCCCATACAACCCCCTTTGTCTCTTCTAAAATATATAAAGACAGCTGATAACAGTAATAAGCAGCTCTTTAGTTTATTAACATAAATAGACAAAATTTTCAGCAGCAGCAGAATTAATATGATAATGGAAGCGTGGTGGAGATGGAGGGTTATAGTTAAAATACCTTGAAACAATTTCTTATATTTAAAGAAATATAATTTGCCATGTTGGAAGTCTAACAAGTCTTATTTTAGTAAGGGTTTGAAAACATTACAAGAAAAAAAGGTAAAAAGTTATTTTGTTAGTATTATTTGGCATATTTTATTTTCATTTCCTGTGTAGTCATGTGTAGCTGTTGTTTTTAGCCGGCGGGCATCAGATGTCAGGAAAAAAAAACGAAACGCGTTGTTTTTCTAAGAAGAAAATTATGAAGCAGTGTCAGTGTTTTTTAAGCAGTATTAAGGGGGAAGAATAACTAGTATGTTTTATAGATTAACAAAAAAAATACTTTTAAAACATGGCATTTTGTATTGTTAGAAATTATGGAACTTTTGTCGCCAGCATAGTTTAATACACAAGGAAAGGACTTTAAAATCTTAATCATTGTTATCAGAAATTTCAAAAATTTGGCTTGGCATCCTTCCCTTATCTTTAAGGTATTGTACACGTAACTCGTGCTTACCTAAGCCCCATGTCCCCCGAAGCTATAGAACATTTTCCATAACGTTATGAGTTTTAAATTGTTGTTAAGACACACACACACACAGTTCGTTGCTGATAAAAAATAATAATACTCTCCAATTTCTGCTTGAGTCGCTGTAATTTTAGTTAAGAGAAAAAAAAACAAAAAAAAAAAATTATTACATTAAGTTTATAGCAGCGTTTAGTTAGATAAGTACTGCTTCAAACAAACAACAAAACACACACAGACTAATGTGTCTGTGTGAGTTTAAGAACAAAGTGTGTATGGCTTTTAGACTTTTAGATTCTGGTTGTTAAGTAACGGTATTAGCTACAGCTTCTATATATTGTGTCTGTTTGAGAAAGAGAGTGTATGTTTGTATCTTTAGCACTCATATGTGTGATATTGTGGCTAAAATTATAAAAAAAGCACCCAGACTTTTATTTTACCAAAAACACAAAAGACATGCGACAGACAAGCAGGGGGAAATACTTATGTTCTTTTTATAATTTTTTTGCTCCTCCAACATGTGAAGTTTTGTGGAAAAATTAAATCTTTGTTTGTTGACATTATGTTGAGATAATTATATTGTTTTATGTATACACATCCTATAAAAAGAACATAAATACGATGAGTTATTTTTTACACATACAACTAAATAGGTTTTTGTATGCAGCAGCACATTGCGACAAAGGGAAAGATCAAGGAAGTTGTAGTAAGTGAAAACTGCGAAAATATTATTAGCACGGTGTTAAATATAATGAAAGCATTAATTTCATATCCTTTTTAATTATTTTTATGTAATAATATGTTTATAAAATCAAAATATGTTAAAATGTTTATGTACTTAGATAAAACAACAGAAAAGAAAACCATATGGAAGAAACGGAGGATAATCAACATAATAGAACAAATGAAAAGTTTTTGGGAGTAAAACAAAAACAGATTTAAGGAAAAAATAAAAAAGGTTGTGCTTTGCGAAAGGCAAAAATAAAATTGGAACTTTTAGAATCTAACATTAGGTTTGTTTAATTCTAATACAACTAATTCGGTTCTAGTTCAGTTTTAGTTCAGATCTAGTTCAGTTCTAGTTCAGTTCTAGTTCAGTTCTAGTTCAGTTCTAGTTCAGTTCTAGTTCAGTTCTAGTTCAGTTCTAGTT
>NC_060951.1:36453516-36476831 GCF_022045245.1 Lucilia cuprina | reverse complement strand
GAACTAGAACTGAACTAGAACTGAACTAGAACTGAACTAGAACTGAACTAGAACTGAACTAGAACTGAACTAGAACTGAACTAGAACTGAACAAGAACTAGAACTGAAGTTTTTTTGTTTAAAATGTACCTTTCTTGTGTATTTAAAATCAAACTTTCGTTGATATGACATATGACATCAATACGCATGATTGATTGTAATTAACACTAATTAATATAACTCGTACGATCTGATTACAACTAAGCCAATTGTGCATTCGTAAGTGTATCATACATTTGAGAGCTTTTTAATAAATATTTTAATTGAATGATTAAAGCTCTAACGTGATTGAAATCTTATTGAAAAAAATTAATTTAAAAAATATAAAAATCAAATATTCTCATATTAAACTCCCCTTAATTTATAAAGTTCCTGATATATGTATGTTAGTAAGCCTGACTATCAGTTATTTTTTACAAGTATTTAATTTGTATTTAATGCTGATGATGATGATTTTGTACTGCACTTGCTACTGTAGTTATGTATTCCATGTTATTTTTATACCTTTAGGCCATTTTAGATTGTGTATGCTTTTCATCTGTCTGTCTGTCTCTCATGACTAAATAAACAAATTTTCAAATATTTCATTTATAACGTTCTCGTTTAACAAAATTACAACAAAGTAAGTGTTTAGTTATGTGTGAACAATTTTGTTTTTTTTCGCAAGAGAATTTTTGTCTGTTTATTTATTTGTTTGTTTGGTTTTGCATGTTTATAAAACTTCAAAACTGCCGCCACTGATTAATTGAGTGCGTGAATTGATTTCCACTTGTGGTTTACATTTGATTTTTTTTCTTTTGCTGTACCCTAAGGAATTTTACTAATGTTTACATAATATACACAATATTATATTGATCGTTTCTGTCAATAAGTATAGAAATGTAATTTGAAATGTGAATAGATTAATATTGAGATAAAAGTGGTGGTTAAATAAAATTATAATTGTGTGAGTAATTTTAATGTTATTTAAAGGAATTAAATTTAAATAAATTTTAATATACAATTTTTAATATCTTTAAACATTTCGAGCAATTTTAAATTTCATTTTAAATATTTTATGTCTTGATGTTTTATTCAAATAACTTTTAGACAATATGTTAACATCCATAACTAATAATCTAATAATTTTATTGCAATCTTAAGCGATAAATAAATAAATACAAATTAAAATGTACAAAATTATTTGTTCATGTTTTTTTGTATGTTCTTTTTAACACTTTTGTATGTGTGGCAAAGACATAGTAAATGAAATACTTTAACAAAATATTGTTCTAAAAGTTATGTTATTCTACCAAAAGTCGAACATATGTGCATTCTATGAACATTCTCTATATAAATATATAGTTTTACATTTGTTGAAATAAATGTTTACACACTTTCATAAACATAAATGCTGACAATTGTTTGTAACAAGAACAACTAGCAGTAATAATGTTAAAAACTTTATGCAAAATTTGCAAAATATTATACAAAATAACTTTATAAATAAAAACAAATAAACAAGAGTATATTATATATACGTTTTTGTAGGTAGACATATGTACATAGAGTTACATTTGTTAAATGTGTTTATACACAGTTGTTGATAGATATATGTTTGTATGTATGAGTGTGTGTATATTTGCCCAAATATATACATATATTTTATTTTTAAATAAATGTTAAATTTTTACATCAGCACAGTGTTTTAAAAGTACAACTGACAACAATTTGTATTTATTTCGAACGTAAATGATCATGAAAGTTGATTTCATTAGAAAATTAATCTTCTAATAAGAAAGCAATACATAAGTTTTAAATAAGTAGCGAATGACATTGAAGATAAGTTGAAGTAAGTCCAGACGAGTCCTATATTTGTTTACAATAGTTTTTTTCCTGCTTTTATCCATTTTTTTGAAAAAGAAAATAAATTTCCTTAAATGTTGAAAAAATGCGTATGCTTAATTTTTATTTATAACAAAAAAATACTCATACGCTACAGCTAACGTAATAATAAAGATGCGATAAAAAATCATTAGCATACTTTTAGGTGAGTGTGTTGAAAACCATACGTATGAACAATAATTAATTGCCTTTAATAACAAATATTACTCATACTCACTGTGAGTCATAGCTTTTAGAATGATACATGGATAAATCATCTTAGACTCCACTAAGAATATGTAGATCTACTTCTGAAAATCTATTACGAATATTTTGATGAATTACAATGTTGCAACATTTTTCACAAATCATAAAAATTTTCAAATATTTTTAAAATCTCAAATATAAAATTTTAATTAATAAAAAATAACGAATAAAGATATCAAAACAAAATTTTCGTCATAAGTAGTTCTTTCTAAAACAATACTGTTACCAATTGCTTCCTCTTCAATACACAAATAACGAAAGTCCTAAAGCGAAAAAAATGTATTGAAAAAAATTAGTTTTCTGATAAAAGTGCCCATTGTGACTTTATTTATCGCGTGATAGTAAAAATATTTTTTACATATTTAAGAAACATTTATAGCTATATAAATATGGATCTGTTGTATGGATCGGTTTTTTGCGTTTTTTACAGTTTTCATTCAAATCAAAATATTTTTCTCAAAATTGAACAATTTTAACTAGGGCAGTTGGCAGTAGTGTGCTCTTAAATATGTTAATTTTATATGCTTCTACATTAATATAAAACCTATGTATAAAGTACTGAAGAAAAAATGTTCTATTAAATATATAAAATAAAGACTTTTTTGGGATAAAAACCTGAAAAAATACAAAAGTTGTTGCTTTAGGAATTTTGTTATAAAACTAGAGGATATTTAAAAAAAATAGTATTCCGGTAGATTAGTGGCCTCCGGTAGGTTAGTGGTTTGTATTCTAGTTTGGTAGACCGGAGTTGGTGGGTTCGATTCCCACCTGGTACACTGGTTAAGGAGCGCACACCAGGCCCGATAGAGGCCTAGATGTATTTCTTCCAATTTGATCCTCCTTTCAAACTAACTAACTAACTAACTAACTAACTAACTAACTAACTAACTAACTAACTAACTAACTAACTAACTAACTAACTAACAAACTAAAACAATTTTATAAAATTTACAATTTATAAACAAAAAATAGGATGTCATTTGGGCTTGCCATCGTAAGCCTTTCATATGTACTTTCTAAACATTTTCTTTATTTTCTAATAATTTATATTGTTAATGATATTTTAATTTTGTAATCTTATTCATTTAAGCCCACTGTGTCTAGCTGACAAACCCATAATTTTTTGGCTTATTACACAAACAAAATAGATGAGTTGTTTGTTTAAAAATAGCAACAGAATGCAACCAACGAGCACTAATGATGTGAAACGAATTACAGAAATACTCTACTATTAGGCGAAAAGTATGCTTTAAATTAAAACTTTAAATAAAAGTTAATGTAAGGTGCTTAGCAAATCGTTAACATTTACGGTGACGATATTTTTGGGTTTATTAAATTTATCCTACAATTGTACAGAATCTCTTCTGGATTAATTTGTTAAAGGAATACATGAGTTTATCTCTCAAAATTTCACCTGAGATAAATGTATTAAGTCGTGCTACTAGCATGTTTAATGTAGGTTACGATAGAGTCTGTCTCTGTCTTAGAAAATGATATCCTCTTCATCATAATAGCTCCTTAAGAAGTTGTTTCTTTTATAATTAAATTTTCTGCCATAAAGCGCAACATGCGCTTATTCTGTTTGAGAGAGAGAGATTTGTGATCAAAGCTTCATATATAATTGCCACATGATGCTGATGTGGAACATGTGTAGTCTTGGTATGGATCACCAAGACTGCACATGTTCATTTAGTCTGTCCTCAATCGTCTGTAGCTGAAGAGCAACATATAAACAAAATTTTTGATCTCTTTCCTTTCTAGTAGAGCAACAGTCTTTGTATAAAATCAATAAAACCTATACCAATTTTTAAACAAATTATTAAATTTCAAAGAAATTCTCGTAACCATCGAGTCACCATTCAAATCATTAATTGTTTTAGAGTCATATGTACGATCATTCACGGAGAAGTTTGGGGGCAATTTTAAAAAAATTTTAATGAATTTTCAATGTTACAAACATGTTAAAGCATTTAAGTGACTTGTTTTTTCGAAAAAGTGTTGTGTACTAAAAACCAAACTAATAAATGTATAAAACTTTATATTTGTAACTGAGTACAAAGTGTATATAATAATTATCATATAAACCAATATAAATTAAGTATTTTTGTTTGTTTGTCTGTCTGGAGTATTCTCTACCTTTGTGGATAGTTGACAAAATTTTTACACAACAAGTCTGTTAAAGAGTGACAAGAGACAAGAATGGAGTGACTAAGTAAAAAAATATATTAAACTAAATGCCTGTAGTATCGAGAGAGGTTATGATATCATTTTAATTAGTATATTGAATAATTTAGATTTAAGAAAGTCAAGTAATTTTATTATATATCCCCAAAAAGGTTTCTATGGTAACTAATTGACACCACAACCGTCACCTTAGTATCTTCTATAGCAATTTGCTGTAAGTAGCTAATTCTAGTTGGGAATTAAAGTCCAGGAACTGCTGGTATTTCCTTGTATAATTTGTCTGCATGTTTATGTGTGTGTATGTGTGTTCTTGTAGCTGTAACTGTTTGCTTTGAAATTTTTGTACATGTAAGAGTGTGTGTGAAATTGTCATAATTTATGTATATATGTTTACTGTTGTTGTTGTTGTTGTTGTTTTTATATCACAAATTAAAACCACACTTTAAACCAAAAGTTAATATTTGTCTTTAACATTGTAAGCCACAATTAATTTGACATTTGTGTAAAGTTTTTTTCATTGCGTTTGAACATGTTTACAGTTTTCGTTTTTTTTCAAATTTCACAATTTATTTGTAACAAATTGTTTAATAAACTTGTTGTTTTATAAAATTGTTTATATAACAGGGAGTTTATTAGTTTTTTTATATGTTTATAATTATGTTAAAGGAATTCTTATTAATTTATTTAAATAAAATTAAAAAGTTTATGTAAATAAAACTAATGAAGAGTATTTTTATGGACAATGATTAAACATTTGGTTAAATATAGAAAAAACAAGTATGAATGTATAGTCGGGCGTAGCCGACCATATGATACCCTACACCAGACAGTATGTATGTTAAAAATGGGGATTATTTAAAAAAATAAAGCATTTGGTTTGTTTTTTTTAACTTTATTTCGGAATATTTTTACTTTTATTGGCAAAAAAATAGATTTTTTTAAGAGGGCTCAAAGGGGAGTAGGGCAAAATATGGCCCTATCCTTAAAAATGTTGGTAGGGGGAGTTAAGTCTTCTTCAATATTATTTATGTAGAATTTAAAATTGTTATTAGTGTTTGTAAGTGAATTTTGATCTTTAAGTCATTTTCTGAAGGGGAGTTTGTATGGGGGATAGGGTCAAATGAAACCCGATCATTACAAAAATCGGTAATGTCATTTAAAGTTCTATAAAACTAAGTTTTGTAGACTTTTGTTAACATAATAGATCATTTAAATTAATTATAAGCCAAAAGGCCCTCTTTGGGGGGTACGGTTGTATGGGGGCTAGTCGAAATAATGGACCGATTTTAACCATTTTCAATAGGCTTCGTCCTTGGGTCCAATTATCTTGAAAATTGCGACCTGTACCTTGCGCACAAGGTTTACATGGACAGCCAGTCAGACGGACGGACGGACGGACATAGCTTAATCGACTCAGAAAATGATTCTAAGTCGATTGGTATACTTTAAGGTGGGTATAGGAAGAATATTTTTGTATGTTACAAACATCAGCACAAACCCAATATACCCTCCCCACTAAAGTGGTGTAGGGTATAATTAAAAATATATCACACGGAACGTATGATTATTATTTAATTAATAGAAAATACTCATACGTACCAGTGAACTTATTAAGGCACTTGGAAAGTAGAAAATAATTTTTTTCACACAATTTTGTTAAATTTTCCCTTTAAAAAATTTTCTTATATTAAAAAAAAAAACTTCTGAAAGCTGCTTAATATAGTTGTTCTTTTTTTTGTTAAATTTTTATTTACTTTCATAACCTTTTGTTTTATATATTTTTTTGTTTAACACAAAACAATATAACTCTATTAATCTTTCAAAATAACCATTTAACAGCAAATATCCTAAAACAATGAGTCTCATGTTACCCAAACTCCCTTTTGTTTATTTTTTTATTTAATTTTATTCTTTAGTTTAGTTTTATTTTCATTTAGCTTTTAAGTTTTCACAAAAATAAAAGGAGTTTTATGCAGCAGCAACAGCAAGGACAAAAAAAGTAAATAATTCACTTAAAATCAAATAAAATTTAATTTACTTGTAAACGGAAATGCAACACAACAGCACTTATGTGTTGGATAATAAAAACCAACTTCCTGTTGACTGCAAGCAAACAACAGCAAAGACAGTTATTTAAGTTACATAAAGAGATGATGTGAGGGAGAAAGAGAGGGAGATACAGACACAGCAAATAGTAGAATAATACAAAAGGGATCAAAAGAGAGAGAGAGTGGTAAAACCAGCATTGTTGTTGTGTCTAATATTACCTGGTTTAAAAAAAAACATGCTTTAGTTTTATTGTTGGTCTGGCAACAAAAGACAAATGAAAATAAAGTTTTGTTTATATTGTTCAAATATTTAACAAAATTTGGGATATTTTAATAAAATTTTAAAAACTCCACAGGATTCTAGTGCTTTAGTATATATGAGATTTTGTAAGTTAAGCCTTGAAATTATTGAAAATTTCGCTTACATTTATATCATGAAATATTTCATTGATGTGAATATAACTCAGACAAATACTATATTATATTAGTTTGAATAAAGTAGCTAAATATTCCCTTAAGCTTAATTCCGTTTGGAAAATAGCCTCTACCGTAAAAAAAACTAGAGAAGTATAGTATAAACTAAACAAGAACTGAACTTTCTTTTTTAATTTGAAATTTCTAAAAATTTATCTTTACATTTGAAAACGTTTGGATTTTTTCTAATTTTATAGAAAATTTTAATTTTTCATGGAATAATTTAGTCTTGTCGAAAAATTTCTCATTTTTAAAAGAAAATTTTTGAAAAATTTCTTAAAACGCTCTTTCTATAGAGAATTTATTAACAAATCTATTCCTATAGAAAATTTTTAAAAAAATATTATTTTTCTTTTTGTTTTGTTTTTTTATAGAAAATTTATTATTTTTATAGAAAATTATTGAAAAATCTGTCTTGTTTTATAGAAATTTATTGGATATTTTTGGATATATTCTTGGATATATAGAAAATTATTATAAAACTTCCCAATTTTTAATAGAAAATCCCTCCTTTTAATGGAATTTTATTGAAAAATTAATTTTTTATAGAAAATTAGCAGAAAATTCCTCCTGTTTTATATTTATATTTTTTTTATTTTAAAAAATATAGAAAACATTTTATTTTTATATAAAATCTAAAATCTATCTATAGAGAGTTATTAAAAATTTCTATTTTTTGAAAATTATTAAAAAAATGTCTCTTTTTTTAAAGAAAATTATTAGAATTTGTTTTTTTTTTATAAAAAATTAATCATAATTTTTTGTTTTTATAAAAAAATATTGTTTATTAAAAAAAAAATGTAAATATCTCTTTTTATAAAAAAATTTCCTTTACATTTTACTTCTTTAAGGAAAATTTTCCATTTTTATAAAAATTTTTTTATTTTAGAAAAATTTTCCTTTTTTATAGAAAATTTTCAGAAAAACTTAATTTTTTCCATTTGTAGAAAATTTGCCTTTGTATAAAAAATATTTAAAAAATGTCTCTTTTTTCATAGAAAATTTGTAGGAAAATTCTGTTTTCATAGAAAATTTTTAAAAAAATTCTCTTTTCTTTTAATTTTTTCAGAAAAAACTTATTTTTTATAGAATATAAAATTTATATAAAAATTAATAGAAAATTTCAGTTTTTATAAAAAATTATTAAAATTTGTTTCTTTTTAATTTTTTTTATTGAATTTCCCTTTTTTTTTAGAAAAAATTTAGAAAATTTAACATTTTTTTCTTTTTTATTGAAAATTTTGTAAAATGTCTCTTTTTTGTAGAAATATTTTTAAAATTTCTTTTTTGTAAGGAATATTTTTAAAAAACTCATTTACATGTTTAAAGAAAATTTTCTCTTTTTCAAAGAATATTTTGCCTTTTTTAGAGAACATTTTCTAAAATATCTCGAGTTTTAGAAAAATTTTGAAAATTTCTTTTTTTATAGTAAATAATCGAAAACTTTATAGTTTTTATTAAAAGAATTTAGAAAATTGTTTTTTTAAGAGAATTATTTTAGATTTTTCACTTTTTTTAAAAACTTTTGAAAAATTTCAAACTTTTTCTTATTTATAGAAAATTTTTGAAAAAGAAAATTATTTAAAAATTTCTGTTTTAAAAGAAAACTTTTAGAAAATTTTTCCGTTTTCCTAGAAAAATTTTATAGAAAATATTTGATATAAACTGTTTGCTTTTTTAAATATCTCTATTAAAAGAAAAAAATCAATAAGAATTTTTTTCTAAGTTAATTTACAAATTATGTGGGTGATGCCGGCAACAGACATATTTCCGTTCACCAAAGTCAAGAAAAGCCAAAGGGTGTTAACCAAATATACAAAAAAATTAAATAAATATTTATTTAAACTCCTGCTGCCAAATCTTTTTTTAGAAAAAATAATGTTTTCTCTAGGAGTAAGACCGAAAAAAACGTGCTTCATCTAAAAGGTTTGTATTGTTTATTTTTTTCTCTCTCTCAAACCGTGTAAATGTTTTTATTTATTTAATGCTTTACTTTTTTTTACTTTCTACCGGGGTTGAGGCGTTAAAGTCTGTTATTCTTTTGCCTTTTTGTTTTACTCATGTTTAAGCTTAAGCCAAACATTAATTCCACTGACCATCTAAAACATTTAGGAATGTTTAAAATTTTTTTTCCAGCTTTCCTTTTACTAGTCCTTTTAAAGTTCACAGGAGTGAGTATAAAATGGGAAAACATTTTGTTAACTTCAAATAAATAAAAAAAAAGAAAAGCGGGAAAATAATTGGAATCACAGAAGAAGAAAAAGAAGAAAAAACGTAATAAAACCTTAAAATAATGTTAATATTACAAAAAAAGAAAAAAATGATGGTTTCAGTAGATGATACTAAAGCTGTTGGCTGCCAAAGGTGGGTCCAGTCGAAATGAAAACAAACGACAGTTCACCACATAATCCTCCAGCAAGACAATTTAATTCAATTGATATCAAAATGATTTAAATATTGTAGTTGTATGCTGTTATTTCAATAAGAAATAAAACAATCTAAAGGTGTATATTGTTGTTGTTTTTTTTTTTTGGTGACAAAAAAAAAAACCTAAAAGACAATAAATGATTTTGGTCAATGATGTGTTAATGGCGGTTTTCTGTAAACGTGGCATTAAAAAACAAAAAGGAAAATAGAGACAAGTAAATAAATGATCAAAAAAAGAATTAAACTTGATTAAAGCGAAAAAATGAAGGCAACAATAATTTTCATTTAGATTTTATTGCTTAAATACTAGAGACATTTTTTTGTTTTACAAAATTTCTATTGTTATTTTTAACAAATTTTTTTAATTTTGGTAGAAAATTTAAAATTTTTATAGAAAATATGAGAAAACTTTATAATTCATAATTTAAAAAGAAAATTTCTAGTTTTCAAAGATAATTTTCTAAAAATTTGTAGTTTCTTTGACATTTTTTCTGAAAAAAATATTTTCTCTGTTTTTTTTTTTTTTTAGAAAATTGTTTCTCTTTTATAAAACAAATTTAAGCAAAATTTCTATTTTTTTCTTTAATTCCCTATTTTTTTTATTCAAATTATGGAAATTTTCTCTATTTTCTAGAAATATTTAAAAATTTCTCTTTTTCATAGCAATTGTCGAAAATGTATTTTTTTATAGAAAATTTTCTTACATTTTAATACAATTTATAGAATATTTTGCAAAATCTCTCTTTTTAGTAGAATTTCAAAAAGTTCTAATTTTTATAGAAAATTTTCGCAAAATTTCTAGTTTAAAAAAAAAAAATTGTCGCAAAATTTTTTTTGGTGAAAAATTTTAAAAACTTTATTTTTATTGAAAATTTTTAAATTTTTTTTGAAAAATTTAAATTTTTTTTTATGAAATATTGTTAAATTTTTTTTCTTTTATATAATTTTTTTTAAATTTCTGTGTTGTATAAAAAAGAAATTATTTAAAAAAATTTACAATTCGTATTTCTTAAGGAAAATTTATAGTTTATAAAAAATTAAAGAGATTTCGTAGAAATATTTTAAAAGTTTCTCTTTTTTATAGAAAATTGTCCCAAATTTCTTTCTTTTATAGAATTTTTTTTAAATTTCTCTTTTTTATAGAAATTTGTCTCTCTTTTATAGAATATTTTCTAAAAACTGTCTTTGTTTAAAAAAAATGTTGAACATTTCTACTTTTTAAAGAAAACTTTCAGAAAACTTTATAGTTAAAAAAATTCAGTTTTTTTTAGTGAAAATTTTGAAAAATTCCTCTTTTTTGTAAAAATATTTTGAAAATTTTTTCTGAAAATTTTTCTTTTAAGGAAAATTTTTAAAAACTCATTTCAAGTTTAAACAAAATTTTCTCTCTTTTATAGAACATTTTCTTAAATCTCTAATGTTTCATAAAATTTCTACTTTTTATAGAAAATTTTCGGAAAACTTCTAGTTTTTATAACAAATTTTTGCAAAATTTAATTTTTTTTTAAATTTCTTTTTTGAAGAAATATTTTGAAAGTTTTTTCATATTTTTAAGAAAATTTTTTGAAAACTCAGCTCCCTGTCTTTTTGCACAAAATTTCCAAAAAATATTTTTATAGAAATTTTTTTTTAAATTTGTCTTTTTTTATATAAAATTTTTTAAAATATGTCTTTTTTATAGAAAATTTTTTTAAAATTTGTTTTTTATGATAGTTTCTCTTTTTTATAGAACATTTTCGAAGATTTTCTTTTCTTTCTTTCTTTCTTTCTTTCTTTCTTTCTTTCTTTTTGAAAATTGATCTTTTTTTCTACAAATTTTCAAAAATTTATGTTTTTTTTTGAAATTTTTCAAAATTTTCTCCTATTTTTTAAGAAAGATTCAATAATTTCCCTTTTTTATAGAAAATATTCGAAAACTAATTTCCCTGTTAAAAGAAAACTTTTTAAAATTTCTCTCTTCTTTAAAACAATCTTTCTTTTTATAGAAAAAATTTACAAAAATTATATTTTTTTTTGCATAAAATATTCAGAATTTGGAAAATTTCTCTATTTTATAGAACATTTTCGAAATTTTCTGTTTTTTATAGAAAATTTTATTTTTTTATAAGAAATTTTTAAAAAATAATTTTGTAGAAATTTAAAAAAAATTTCTTTTTTTTCTAGAAAATTTCAAAAATTTCTAAAATATTTTTCACCTTAAAATTAAATGTTCTTAATTTACTATTTTCTAAAATTTTTCAAAAAATTTTAATTTCTAGAATTTGACTCGGATAAGAATCTTCATCTCACTTACTTTTGCTTTTCAAATTACGAACAGAATTTACCCACCATTAAACAACAATTTTATGAACAAAATTTACAAAAAAAAATTATATTTTTAATAACAAATTATGAACTTAATAGTAAAACCTTTTACCTTCCGGCCATATAATAAACATAATAATTAAGTTACACTAAATAGAATTCTATAAAAAGCAACATCATAAAAATACAGCATAAGAGGGAGGCTGGAGAGAAGAAAAACACAAAAGAAAATCACAATAACATCATTAAAATGTAATAATATCTAATATGCGGCAAAGTGAGACAAATATAAATATAAATATAAAAATATAAAAACGAGAAGGTGGAAACCATAAAAACAAAATTAAATAACCTTAGCAGCAATAAAGGTAACAACAACATTTTATACTACATATTTTCTAATAAATATTACAAAAAAATCTGTAAACCTTAAGAAAATCTACAGTTAGACATTGTGTAAAATCTCCCGCCTTTATTTAAAATATTATTAACAAATTCCCGAGAATATAAAAAATCCACTTCACCATTATTAGTAAAAAATTAAACACAAAAAAAATTTCCAACATAATATTTGCCAAAAACAATTTGCAGCATTTAATGTTTAGATTTCCTTCAGTAGCTGCGGATAAATATAAACAAACAAATTATTTGTTTAAGGTGGATAGAAAAGGTAAAACGTCTAAATATATTTGTAAGTTAAGGAAAGGGCCAAAAGATTGTATTGCTACTATATTTACCTTATTGTAGGAAAATGAAAAATATTTGTGAAATTTTATTCTTTTGGATCTTTAAGGAATGTTTTTTAGTTTCACAAGGAGACAAAAAAAATGTATAAAAAAGATTTATTACGTTTATTATGAACGATTTTAGCAAAAAGGCTGAATTTTATGTTATCAGTCTGCTGTAAAATCAACAAGGACCATACCTTAGCGATTCAATTCTCTTTTTTTCAGAACTTTCCAGTTTATGAACAGTATTTATTGAAATTTCCAGTACTGTATTTATTGAACTGAACTAGAACTGAACTAGAACTGAACTAGAACTGAACTAGAACTGAACTAGAACTGAACTAGAACTGAACTAGAACTGAACTAGAACTGAACTAGAACTGAACTAGAACTGAACTAGAACTGAACTAGAACTGAACTAGAACTGAACTAGAACTGAACTAGAACTGAACTAGAACTGAACTAGAACTGAACTAGAACTGAACTAGAACTGAACTAGAACTAGAACTGAACTAGAACCGAACTGGAACTGAACTGGATGTGATCTAATAATTATAATATCCTTGTATTAAAATATATTTGTGAATGTAGAAACCCTTTTTTTCCGAGTTAAACATGGGAAATTGTTTTTATGTGTTTCTCTGTATTTAAAAAAGTTTGAAACAAAAAATTCAATTAAAAAGGCTTAAATTTCATAATAGAAAAAAAAACTCTATTGAATTTTTATACTCATCTGAATTTGCTGTCATATTCCTCTCGCTCTCATGCGACACAACAGAAACCAAACACTTTAGTTTTATGTGTATCAATCACAACACAACAATTTTATTTTGTTTTATAAAAAAAATGTTTGTTATAATGTGTCACAAAATTATTTAGCTTTAGAAAAACGCACACACACATACTCATGGTTGCAGTCATGTGAATTTTAAAGCAAAATTGAGTTTTTATTAGTTCGTGTATGTGTTTAGTTTTAGAAAATGTATAAATTTTACCATAAATTGTTGTTTATGCCACTAATCTAATTGTGTTTGTGTGTAGTGTATATTGAGTTGAGCACTTTTTTGTGAAAGATTTTATGTGGAGAGAAGAGCTTGTTAGAAATGTTAGTTTAAAAATTTTTATTTTAATAAACTAAAGATTTTTGTAGGTACTTTATGGGAATGTTGCATTTTTATTTTATTTTAAAGATGGTAAAGATATCAAATTATAGAATATCACTCGATCGTAGATTAGACGATGATAATCTTCTGAACCATGGACTAGTCAAGCTAAGATAGTCATAGATTGGAAGATCATAGACTTGTCAATCATGAACCAGTCGATCACATTGCAGACGATTATTGATCGAAATTCAATTTATGACGGATTGATCACAGACTCAAAGATCATAGACTAAACGATCATAGATTTAAAGATCATTAACCTTATGATCATGGATAAATGTTAATATTATTTATAAATGGAAATTTAGGCTGACATGACTTACTGAATCACAAAGTATTTTCATTAGTATATGTTAAATTATATGCCTCTCTCTACCTCCCCCCCTACACTTTGCCCAACTCGGTGCTGTGACCAGTAATTTACAAAGTAATTGCATTAAATTTTGCAAACCATACTTTTGGTTGTATGTTGTTGTAGCCTCTGTATTGTGTATCTGTGTTGTGTATTAGTGGTAGTAGTGGTTGCTGACATTGTGTGACATCCGCTTGTAAAATTTGGTTTGTGTTTTTTTGTGCATTTGTCAGGCTAGATTTTCTGGTCAGCTGCAGGTATTTACAGATTTAACTAATGCAACTATGTTTTGGGGTAAAATGTGTTTGAAAAACAATTAAATTATCTATTTCAAAAAAGAAAGTATAAAAATAAACAAAGTTTTATGCAACAAAACTTTGAGAATTTTAGCAGAAAAGGTTTTTAGTTTAGACTTTTAATTGTATTTAAAGGATATCTTGTCTGTAGTGAAATTTTGAAAGTTTTCAAAGATTTTTGTTATAAATAAGTTATGTAAGAAAATTGTGTATACTTTTAAAGGATTTTATTATAAAATTCATAAACAGCTATAGTTCATTATTCGTCAACATATTGTATAATTTGTCATAATACTTTAAATTTCTTACTAAACACTACAAATAAATATTTTCCATTTAACTTAAATTATGTAAAAATTCAAGGCTAAAGGATGGGACTTGACAATGAAACTGACTGTGACATTAAAATATCAAACTGCATATCAAGAAAAGTTTTCCAATAACAATAGAAAGGAACTCAAAATATCATACAAATACATACACATCTATATAACATATCATAACTTGGTTGCTTAAACAATGCTACAGACACCACATTTTATCATGAATTCATATAAACATATATGTGTTTTTGTATAAATGTTTGTGGATAGACATTTGTATAGAATGTCTATGAATGTTATCAAACGGATGTATCAATCGTATTTCAACATTAAAATGAGAACAAAAACAATGAGACAAACGCCTCAAGTGTACTGTGTTGTAGTAAGTAATACCTGTTAGAGATAAAAAAGAACCGATATATTCACACATAAAGACATGCATATGCACGCTTATGCTTGCAGTAGATAGAATGGAAAAGTTTTAATATTATAAGGCATTCATAGAAACCGCATATATTTGCTGTAAATTTCTTTAACCTTTTTAGAGATCGTCTGGTTTGTGATCAAATGGTGTTGTGATCGATCGAAATTTCCCTAGGGTTTTATTGAGATAATAGCCCATAATCATTACGTTATGATTTACTTAAATTCGATCCATATTATTGACTTTTCTACAATCATAGATCACTAGACTAGTCTATGGTTTCCTGTATTGTGGTTTGATAATTACGAGAAGTCAATATTTTATCGATCATTTTATGAACGACTGGTGTGTAATCCTTAATTTTTTAATCGTGGACTGATCGCTAATGATCGTCTATTCTGGGATTGACTAATTTATGAAGGAATATAGTTTATAAACTACAAGGCTATGAACAAATAGCGTTATATGATCGATTAGTTTATGGTCTTTGACCTACTGTCCTAAAATCTCCTTATTTATTACCTAATGA
The DNA here is from genome assembly GCF_022045245.1 of Lucilia cuprina. Classification (NCBI taxonomy): domain Eukaryota; kingdom Metazoa; phylum Arthropoda; class Insecta; order Diptera; family Calliphoridae; genus Lucilia; species Lucilia cuprina. The sequence continues at coordinate 36,461,407 of NC_060951.1, read as the reverse complement.
TCAATAACTTTGTCTTTATATAACATTAAACGAATGACAAACTACTGATTAACTATTAAGTGATCGAGTGATCGTCTGGTGATAATTTTCATTAAGATTTTCTGGATTAAGAATGCCTAGTCGTTGCAATTGACAAATTTGTGAAACATTAATCTCTGATCATCTAAACCTTCTATAATTGACAAATTTATGACTCAATAGTTTAACAGCGACTGGTTTACGGTCTATGATCATCTTATTTATTATCGAGTGACCAACAATTTTGTCGTTATATGTCCAACTTGATCAATTCGGACATCGTTATGATCTAGTGATCTGTGATCATTAACGAATGACAAACTACTCATTAACTATTCTATGATCTATTAGTGTTGAATCAATTGAACAGTCACCAAGTGTTTTATGATATTCTAATCAATTAACATCAGCTTTAAGATCGTCTAAGGATTAACTAGTTAAAGATCGAATATGTCTTTATCGAATGACAAACTACTGATTAGCTATTCTATGATCTACTCATATTGAATCAATTGAACTTTTTGATATTTTTAACAATGATCGACAGCTCCAAGATCGTTTCGTGATCATTTTCATTAAAATCTTCTGGTCTAAGAATGACTAGTCGTCGTTGGGATTGACTTATTTATGAACCACTAAACTCTTATCTTCTAAATGGTCTAAACTATAATTATCTGTATCCATAACCGATTATTCTATGATCGATTTGTTAGATAATTAATCTGCGATCAGGTAATATGTGATCTTATATTTACTGATCTATGATCAACTGGTCTAAGATCTCCTTGTTAATAATCAACAAGTCTAAAATAGACTAGTAAATGATCAGGACTATGAACGACTAGATTATGAGCTAATGGTTTCTAATCTGAGATCTACTCTAAAACTTTAATCTATAATCTAAAATAGTCAAAACGGAGTCTATTCGATTCTACTTGACAGGTCACGCGTAGTGAACTACCACGTAAACCAATAATCTACGATCATGTAATCTATGATCTTGTATTTACTGATCTATGATCAACTGATCTAAGATCTTCTTGTTTATAATCAACTGGTCTAAGATCGACTAGATTATGAGCTAATGGTTTCTGATTTGCTGATATACACTAAAACGTTGAACTATAATCTATGATCTTATATTTACTGATCTATGATCAACTGGCCTAAGTTCTTCTTGTTTATAATCAACTGATCTAAGTTGGACTAGTAAATGACGTTTCTATAATGATCTGGTGTATGAAAACCAAGATTATGAGATTGTGATTTCTGATCTGCTGATCTATCATTGCATAATTAATGATCCACTAAAACGTTGATCTTTGATCAACTGATCTAAGATCTTCTTGTGTACAATGATGATGATTCTATAATGATCTGGTCTATGAACAACTAGATTATGAGATTGTGGTCTCTGATCTGCTGATCTATCATTAAATAATTAAGGATTTATAGTGTCTGATTATCATAAATTGAGAATTCTGTTACCAAAAAGTGGAACCATACTAAGACGCACATTCTTTAAACAATTGTTGCCACATATGTATGCAAAAGTAGCAACAACGCCAACAACAGCAACAAAAAATACCTGTTATGCATTGTTTAAACAATCTATCATACTCTTGAAAAACAAGAGAAAGAGGAAAAGGGTAAACAAAACCAGCAATATAACACACAACTCCCCACAGTATGCTACACTTTATATACATATGTATCTATGTATATAAAGGAAGGAAGTATAAATGACAAGCATATACAATTTTACATGTTTATGCTTGTTTATAAACAAAGTTGTGGAAAAAACAAGTACATGTTAGGTACATAGACATACATGTATGTGTGGTAAATGTTTGTTTCATATTTTTTTTGAGGTTTTATAGATTTGTTTTTTACTCCGATACCTTAATGTTACTAGATGCAAGTGTAGGTTTTCAACATAAATTACTTTGTTAGTGTTAAGTGTATACATTTGTTGGGATGTAATATTTTTAAATAAACATGTGACTTTGTAAATGTAAAACTTTATGACATTTTTGAGTCATAACAATCAGTTAGACAGATCTTGGTGTGTGTGTGATGAAATTATCAGTAAGAATGAAATAAAATGAACAGTTAAAGGGAGAAGTAAGAAAAAAGTGTTTAAGTAAATTGTTTTCTAGATGGATTTTTGTTTGAAGGAAAAATAAAACTTTGTTTTTATTTTGAATTTAAGTTTTTTTGTCATATTTTAAATTAAAACATTTGGATGGATTAATTTAGTTTAAAAGTTAATTTAAGCTTAACCATATGTTTTTTAAACATTTGTCATATTTAAGGCAATTGCTTGTACTTTGTTCTTTTTTCTAAAATTCAATTTTAAACCTCCTCTTTTTATATAATTCTATAAAATTATTTACTTTTTTTTCTTATTAATCTTCTACATAGACACACACTCACATACACAATCTCTTAATTAACTTCTTTACAAACTCTTGATATTAAGTGTATGTGAGTATGTGTAAGTATAAAATAAAAGTGTCAACATAATAACAGTAAAATCAACAACAATACATACAACATAATATTTGTATGATTAAATTACATAAAACAAAAGTGTCTGTATGATGACTGGTTTGAAATGAAACGACAACAAATGACAACTAAAGGCAATGAAGTGTAAAAAAAAGAATTAATAAAACAACAAAAACAAACATTTTTGCAGGTTAGAAGTGGTGTGAGTTTGCCAAGGAAAAGTCAACAACATAACTCAATAAATTTCTATGTTTGTAGAAAAAATATAAGAAAATAACGCTAAAGGAAGAACGTAAAGTTATTGTGATAGACACCATAACGTTAGATTTAACAGACATATAAATATTCCTAGACTATAATGCTTATTGTGATAACCCGGTAGTTTGAACGGGCAATCCTGATCTTGCTATTTAACCCTTCACTTGGGCTATGGTTTGTCCTACAAGCAAGTCAATATGCAATCCATTGATTACAAAAATACAGGAAGAAAGCTAGTTCTATAGAGTTAATGAAGTGTTTATATGTATATATTACTTGGGGACTGTAAAGTCTTCGCTCTCGCCTACAAAGGAGACACTAAAGTAACGATTAATTTCGCTATCGTTCTAGAATAGTGTAGGTTACTTAAGGAGTGTAAAGTCTTCGTTCTCTCCTATACAGGAGACACAAAAATAACGACTGATTTCATTATCGTTCTCGAAACGTATCAATATCAGTAAACTTATTAGACGTTATTAGAAATGACTGTCTTTTTCGGATGCATTGCATCTTAATCGAACTGCTGGGAAGTCGATCTTCTAATGCGTATAAATGTGGTTTGGGTGTTGTATTGTTAATTTTGTTAAGACAAACACTGCGTCTTAAAATTAAATGACATGCACACAGTTATTGATACTTAGTTGGAGAAAAATATGACAAAAACACTTACCCAAGCCAAGTTACTCATACACAAACACTTTTCATTATATAAGCGAAAATAAAGACTTTATATAATTTTAGGACTCTGGTTTAGATGTGTGAGTCTGACAGTTTTTTTTAAACATTTGAAACTTTTTGTTGCAAACATATGAAGTCTTCAAGAGATTTTTTTTTGGACACAAATCTAAAAATAAGGACTAGATATAGGGTAATATATAGTCTAGATATGGGGATTTCCAAATGAGTAGATATTTGTTCATGTGTTTACATTACTTAGCAAACATTTTAGTAAATAAATTTGATTCCTTTGTGATGAATGTAAAAAAGGATCAGCATCAGTCCTTTGTAATTATAACTTTAGATCCTAACCAAACTAGTTTGTCACAATAATGGAGGAATCTTTCTTTCGTATATTCACTTTGGATAAACCAGAAATGACTGTTTACCCGCCAGGACCGAGTAAAGTCAGATTAAGTAAGTGACATTCTTAATGCATTTCTGTGTTCGAATATAGAGAGGAACTGAACGTGAGGACGTGAGTACAAATTTCGTCATGACAGCCTCTGCAGAAGTCGTTACATGTAAGATTTTTTCTTCGAACATGAAGTTCACAACGCCTGTGTACAGTCAACACTTCAATTGTGTTCCATAGCTGCGATCTTCGAGAATCTTAGTGGCTCAGTCGGGTCGAATAATCTTCACCATTCTATACGTAGCCTTAGTTGAGCCTCCGTATTGTACAGGATCATAGAGTTTGTCACGAATCGAGCATTTGCAGTTAGATTGTAGTTTACCAACTAAAGTCTTCTTTTGAAGGTGAAGATCAACATTTTGCGAGAGAGTCCGCAATGTTATTGACAGATACATGTTGGTAAGCATTTGCAGAATACCAACGAAAGTGTATTCTCTAGCTAATGAAGACGATTTAATTTTTAACATAAAGCCAGTGGATTGTTAACACTTCAATTGTGTTCCATAGCTGAAGTCTTAAAGGATCTTAGTGGGTTAGTCGACTACATGTTCTTCACCATTCTGTGGGTATCCTCAGTTAAGCACCTAAATTGTGTAGACTTATAGAGATTATCACAAATCGAGCTTGTGCAGTTAGATTGCAGTACACTAAGTCTTGGTGTCCTCTTTTGCAGGTGAAGATCCTCTTTTTGCAAGAGAGTCTGCTTAGTGTCAGTGGCTTTTCTCGAAGATTCAATTTACGTATGATTGGTATTACCAGGCATGTCCGGCATTTAAGGACCAAGTTTGATATTGCATAAACACTAGTTATCGCCTTGAAGGCGTCTTTAGTTTTAACAGAGAAGAACATTTCGAGCAAACTTCTCTCACTGTGCACTTCGTAAAAACCTCCAATTAGTCAATATTTGGTTTTACGATGCATCTCAGAGCATTGGTTCTATCTCACATGTATCGTATTGGATCAATAGGGAAAAGCTTTTAAGCTTTAGGAAAACAGCATTTTAAAAATTTTCCAAGCTGTTATGTATGCCAAGTAGCCTTCGGTAGGTTAGTGATTAGTTCTCTAGTCTGGTAGAACGGAGGTGGTTTGATTCCCACCTGTGCCACTATGTGGGATATGATTTATATACATACATCCTCCTTTCAAACTAACTAACTACGTATGATGGGAAAAACTGACAGAATCGTATGCTACGTATCTTTTATCTAAAGTCTACCTGCCGGGTTGTGCAAAACTTCTTGGGCCATTAGTTCAGAGGGTAACCCATTTATCTTGACAATAAGAGCTAAACTAAATGAAGTTGCTTAAGCTATGTCTGTCCATCTATATGTCCATGCGTCTGTAATTCGTCAGTCCATGTTAAAATAGACATTTGGATTACATTTTGTGCATGTCAAGCATGTTGTTATGTAAATTTTCTTTTTCTGAAGACAATTTCAAAATATTTTTAAATTTTTTCTAAAAAGATTTGCCACATAATTCTAAAAGGGATAAAATTTTTTAGTTTAAAGCACTAAATTTACATTTTGCAACCATTACTTATGAATCATAATAAGTTATGATATTTGCTTATTAACCATTAATAATCTCCACCCCCAAATTATAATCATCTCCATATTACAAAAACACTCTATTTTAAGAAACTAACCTTTAATCTTCAATCTCTACTATCTTAATTTATATAAAAATCTATGAAACGTAAAAACAAGAAAAAGGACACAAATGAGAAAATGATGATTTTGATGTTTTTAAGAAAATTACCGTTAAAGCACCCAATTTGTTAAAGCATCAAAGCTTAATTTCCATTAAAGTAATTCCCAAAAGTATTTAACACAGCACGGATGAATGGAGTTCAACATACCAATACACATACATAGAGACAAACATGAATATTATACAAATAAAACTGCATAGAAGAGCAAATTTGTACAAACAACTTAAAAGACACACGATGAAGAAGAAAAGCTATAGTAAATGGACGGACAAATAACGTTTTAGTATATAAAAACTGACTAAAGACAATGACAGTATGTTGGAAAATGTGAATATGTATGTATGTATGTATGTATGTGTAAGTGTAGTTAAAAAAAGATAAATAAAATAGCAAATGGGTATGTAGTATGTATGTTTGTATGTATGTATGTATCACGAACATGTTTTCACAAAATTGTTCACTTAAGTTGTTGTACAATATTCTTTTTTTTTGTATATTGCTGCTCCCCCAGCGACCATTTACGTGAATACGAATATCTTTAGAAGCTAAAAAAAAGTAAATACTTATACACCAGATATTTATGCAAACACACATACGTATGCATGTTTTAATGTATGAGTATTTATGCTTGTATTGTATTTTGTTCCTATATAAAAAAACAACAAGTTGGCAATGGGGAATATTAAGTTGAAATTAAAAAAAAAAAGTATAAAAAACGCATCTACCAGCAGGAAAAAAAACACGAAATATAAATGACAAACATATTGTTGAAAAGTTAAACAGAAAATTGTATATTTCGTTGTAGTTCTTTGCTTTTGTCATTCAAAATTAAAATAGATGAAAAAACAGTTTGATAAATACTTAGAAATTACTGATGGTTTTTTATACATCGATTAACTTGTTTGGAAGAATATTTGGTTGTTGTTGTTTTCTGTTCATTCTTTCTTTTATGTCTTTGTTCAATGACTTATTAGTTTCATTAAATTTCACGGAAATTTATAAATAACTAATAGGGTTCTTGGTATTTTAGAAATTTTTGTAAGAAATTTCCAGAAAATATCATAGGAAAATACTATAGAAAAATTCAGAAATTTTTAAAGAAAATTTATAAAAGATTTTTTTAGTTTTTATTGAATTTTTCTATTTTTTCGAAAATTTTTAGAAATTTTAGATTTTTTTGGGAAATCTTTTTTTTCAGGAAATTTTTAATTTTTTAAAATACATATTCCGAAAGAAAACTCCTTCTTCTTTTTTTAATAGAATTTTTTAAATTTTTATTGAAGTTTTCTATAATTTTTGGAAATGTTTAGAAATTTTGGTTTCCTTTTAAATATTTTTCTGCGAAATTTCCTTTTTTCAGAAAACTTTTTTTTAGAAGAATAAAATTTCTTAAAATTTAGAAAATTTTTGATTTTCTTTATGTTCCAAAAAAACTCTTTCAATTGAAAATTTTTGATATTTCCTCTATTGGGAAATTAATATTTTTTTGGAAATTTTCTTTGTTTTCTTTTATATATATTTTTTTTTTGAAAAATTTTTCTTTTTTATGAATTTTTTTAAATTTTCTTAATTTTTGGATTTTTTTATAGAAAATGTCTCTTCTTTTATTCTTTTAAAAATGCTCTTATGTTTAAATTGTTTTTTTAAATATAGAAAATAGAAAATTTATGTTAAATAGATTATTTTCGCAAATTTCTGTTTTATTAGAAAATTTTCGGAAATTTCTGTTTTATTAGAAAATTTTCGGAAATTTCTCTTTAATAGAAAATTTTTGGAAATTTTCTGTTTCAATAGAAAATTTTCCGAAAATTTCTGTTTCAATAGAAAATTTTCCGAAAATTTCTGTTTCAATAGAAAATTTTCCGAAAATTTCTGTTTCAATAGAAAAATTTCCGAAAATTTCTGTTTCAATAGAAAATTTTCCGAAAATTTCTGTTTCAATAGAAAAATTTCCGAAAATTTCTGTTTCAATAGAAAAATTTCCGAAAATTTCTGTTTCAATAGAAAAATTTCCGAAAATTTCTGTTTCAATAGAAAATTTTCCGAAAATTTCTGTTTCAATAGAAAATTTTCCGAAAATTTCTGTTTCAATAGAAAATTTTCCGAAAATTTCTGCTTCAATAGAAAATTTTCCGAAAATTTCTGTTTCTATAGAAAATTTTCCGAAAATTTCTGTTTCAATAGAAAATTTTCCGAAAATTTCTGTTTCAATAGAAAATTTTCCGAAAATTTCTGTTTCAATAGAAAATTTTCTGAAA
>NC_060951.1:36444474-36453416 GCF_022045245.1 Lucilia cuprina | reverse complement strand
TAGAAAATTTTCTGAAAATTTCTGTTTCAATAGAAAATTTTCTGAAAATTTCTGTTTCAATAGAAAATTTTCTGAAAATTTCTGTTTCAATAGAAAATTTTCTGAAAAATAGAAAATTTTTGCAAATTTCTTTTTTAATAGAAAATTTTTGGAAATTTCTGTTTTAATAAAAAATTTTCGAAAATTTCTGTTTCAAAAGAAAATTTTTGGATTATTTTTCTTTCAAAAGAAAAGGTTTGGAAAATTTTTGTTTCAAATGAAAATTTTTGGAAAATTTTTGTTTTAATAAAAAAAATTTCAGAAAACTTCTATTTCAGTAAAATTTCGGAAATTTCTGTTTTAAAAGAAAATTTTTGGAAATTTTTGTTTTAAATATTTCAGAAAATGGTTTTTTTTTAAAGAAAACTTGAGAAATTTCTTTTTCAATTAAAAAAAGTTTAAAAAAAATTTTTATGGTTGTTTTAGAATTTAATGCTAATGCCTGTATGGGACAAGGCGTACCACGAGCCTTATTAAAACTGTATCCCCTTAATTAATCGACTTTTAATTTAAAACATTTTTAATTCTTGTTAATTTATGTGGGCGTGTGCAATTATTTCTCAAGCTTTAAACATCAAACTTAACAACTGTTGCTGTTGTTTGTCAGTCCGTCTCTCCGGCTGTTCATCTGTCTGTCTTTTATTTTTTTGTTTTGTAAATGAGTTTATTAACGTTTTGTTTGTTGTTATTGTTTTATTTGTCAAGTCATAGTTAAACATTATTATCAACAGTATTACATTTGGTTGTTAAATAAAAATGTTTTACAATTTTTTTACTGTTAATCGAACTACTCAACCAGAACAATCTAAAAACTAAGTGTGTGTGTGTGTGTGTTGTTTTTTTCCCTGTTAAGTTATTTTTCATTTTCATGTCACTAAAAAAAATGTTTGAACAATATAGAGAATATTTTAAAATTACAAGTATTTAAGTTTGTAAGTCAGTGTTTGTAGGTGTTGCTTTTTTTTTTTTTTTGTTTTGTACTTGTTGTAAAATGTAATTTTCAGTTGTTGAACATTATCGTTGCTGCACAATTAAACGCGCCAATTTAAATGAGTTATTTTTCAGTATGAGAGATAGAAATGTATAGAGAAAGAGAGTGAGAGTTGGTGTTAGTGTGATGGTATTAGCACTATAAGACGGGGGTGGGTAATTTTCAGTATTTTCTTAATTTAAATTTATAAAATTTTATTTCAATCGAAATTTTCTAAATATTATGTTTATAGAGAGAATTTGTCAATAATTCCTTTATGGAGAAAATTTTTCAGTATTTTCTATATAGAATATTGTTTAATATATTTTTTAAACTTTCTTTATAGAGAAAATTTTTCTATAGTTTTCTTTATAAAGAAAATTATTCAGTATTTTTTTATAGAGAATATGTTTATATATTCTTATTATTGTAAGATTATCTTTATATAGAAAATTATTCTGTGTTTTCTTTAAAGAAAAACATTTCATTCTTATTATTGAGACATTTTCTCAAAATTTTCTTTATCGAGAAAATTTCTCAATATTATTCCTTATAGACAAAATAACAACGTATTCACTTTATAGAGAATTTTTCTCAAGATTTTCTTTATAAAAGAAATATTCTTTATAAAAAATGGCTCTTTCTTATAAAAAATTTTCAATATTTTTTATAAAAATAAATAATATTTAAAAAAAATCTCATTGTTTTCACTGAAAAGACAATTTCTGAAATATTGTCTTTCTAAAAAAATTAGATTTCTATATAGAAATAATTTTTCAACATTTCCTATAGAAACATCTAAAAATATATATTTATTTAACATTCCCATCCCTGCCGTCAGTCAGTCTTTATATACTATTTTTTTAACATCTCTTAACTTTTGTTGTCATGTTGTTATGGTCTATTGCAGTTGGAATTCGATATCGCATCAGCGAACATGATTAAATGGGTTCAAGCTCATTATTATTATTATTATATTTTTTTTTGTATTAGAACTTACATGTGTGGGAAGTGTGAGTTTCGTTTATATGTTCATTAGTTTTCATATGTGATGATGTTAGCTTTGATGACTAAAAAATAAACTAAATTTGAACACACACACAGCTATATTTACGTTTTAAAAGTGTTCAATTGCTTGTTTAAACTAATGATCATAATGAAGTTGATAAAATGGTATATCATCATCTCAAGTTACAGGATTTAATCGTCAAAATATAAACATATTTTTTAAAATAGTAGACATTTTGTAAAATAATGAAATCATTTTAAGGTTTATCTGAAATAATTCAAAGTAATTCTGCTATTTATGATGTCTTAGTATAAGAGAAATATATTTTTTTTAAACAATTTCAAATCACAAAAACATTTAGCTAAGTAAAAGCAATTTATTTTTTTATTAGAAAAAAACGTTTGATTGTTTAAATTAATTTTCATTTTAGCTTACGTAATTTTCTCATAGTTAAGCTTAAAAAAATAAATCTAGATAATGACGTTTATTTGCTACGGTTGATTGTTGTAATTACAAAATAATCATAGTATTTGTTGGTGAATATTTGTGTTTTGTTAAAAAAAAAACTATGACACATCAATAGGAAAAAATGAAACAAAATAAATGAGAGGAATATTTTGAAGAGATCAAATATTAGAGATAAAGTTTTGGAATTTAAATGAAAATTTATACAACTGAAACGAATATGAAAATAGAGCTAACTACTAGAACTAAACAATAACACAACTAGAAGTTAACTAGAATTGAACTAGAACTGAACTAGAACTGAACTAGAACTGAACTAGAACTGAACTAGAACTGAACTAGAACTGAACTAGAACTGAACTAGAACTGAACTAGAACTGAACTAGAACTGAACTAGAACTGAACTAGAACTGAACTAGAACTGAACTAGAACTGAACTAGAACTGAACTAGAACTGAACTAGAACTGAACTGAACTAGAACTGAACTAGAACTGAACTAGAACTGAACTAGAACTGAACCAAATTGCACCAAGTTTTGGTGCAAGCTGCTGTAATTTGGGGACCACAGGATTCGTCCCTTACAGATCATTAAGATCCTAATATTAATGGGAATCGAACTCGAGCCTAATGAATGATCAATTAATGATCAAATAATTACAAATTACTTTTGTTGCGAAATTTCCTTTGTGCAGATTTCAAATGACGTTTTGAAAGTCCATAGAAAGTCCGTTTAAAAAATTTTCAATTATTAGGCCAACACCGTTCTACTAAGTTTCGGTAACTATGTGTGGCCTAAACAGAAAACTTAAAATCTGACTTATTCGTTGGAAATTATAGATTTTTCAACAGATGGACGGATATTGTTTATATATATGGACAGAGAGATGGATATCACCAAATTGATTTAGCCAACCGATAATAATTTATTATAAACGGCTAAAGAAGAGGTCGACTTAGACTTAATAAATATGTTTTATAAAAGGTTGATAACTTATAAAAATTAACAATATTTATTAATTTTTATTTTATTAGGACCTTATTTATAAGAATTTTACAGAGGTTTAAATAAAATTTTTTTATACAAAATTTGTTCTGCAACCCTTTGATAAATTGTTATGAGGGAAAAAGTTTATTTTAAAATTTTTAATGATCCTGTCATATTAAATAATGAGCACACTTTTTAATCGATTCGTAGTTTTATCACTTGGAAAACATTAAAAATATTTAATGTTTTAAAATTGTTTTCAAATATGAAAAATAAACATTTTTTACTACAAATTTACCCTTTATTCAGAAACAATTTTTTTTATTTTATAAAAGGTTTATAAAATAGATTTTGTATAGAAATTTTGTTTTATAATAATTTTGTTTGTGAATAAGGGGTTTAATATTTTTATTTATTTAAAGTTTCACAAATAATGTTTTTTTTTACCTTTGTCTCTCAAAAAACTTGTAAATCCAGTAAATAAGTTTTATTCCAATGTTATAAATGGAGTTTAAAAACTTTTACAATTTGTTTACTTTAATCTCTTGTTTTTTGCAATATGTGTTTAGTAATTTAATTTGCTTATATTTTTAAACTTTGATTAGTTTTTTTATTAACCGTTACTTAATACGTAATCAAAACCGTTAGTTATATAGTACGTGCAAATAAGAATTATTAAAACCCGTTAAAAAACACATGTTTGCTTATATCAAAACTTTGTTTTTTTCTCTAGGTTTTACTTTGTTTTTCTTTTTTTTTTGAATTTTTGTTTATTTGACACGAACAGATACTTCCGCCTTGAGAGTTCCGTAACGAATGATACAACAACTGTTTTTCATTTACAACGAAAACAAAATACGATGCAAAAAGACGAAAAATACAACACACACACAACAAATTTTCCAATTCATAACAACAAACGCTGTTTAGTTGATGTTGTTGTTGCTGGTGTATTTTCAAACAACCCCCTTTTTATAACGGTATGTAGTTTCTTTTGTTGTTGTTGTTTTTTTTTTGGTTTATTTGTTTATCTCTATGAGAGTAAAAAGAAGGAGAGCAATAAGTAAAAGAGTATAAGAGAGAGCAAGAAAGAAGAAAAACAAAAAAGGAGTTAAAGAAAAACCGTATAGTTTAAATTTTCTAACAATACCAACAACAACAACAAACAGCCCCAACAGTAAATGCAACAATAACGGTAAATTATGTGTATGAAGTAGTTGAAGTAACACAATAATGTTCTCCTGCTTAAACGAGATTGTTTGTGAGCCTGTTGCTTGTTAGATGCTGTTGCTTTCAACACTCGTCGTAAAACTGGTCGTCGTAAAAATCAGTGTATTCAACTCTCGTGCCAACCTTTTAAGTTCGTTCGTTTAACAAGTCTGTCTTTTCGTTATTCAACCATCATTCCAGTTATTCATTCATAATAATCATTATTAATGTCATCAACATCATTATCATCATTGCGATAATGATGATGGTTGTAACGAGAACAATTCATAGCAAAAGGGGAGTTATAAGCTTTTGCGCAGCCCCATTTTACCACCCCTTTAAAACGTCATTGTTTGAATTGAGATGTAAAGCTGTTGGTTGCTGCAGTCATTTATTGTAAACGTAATTTCAAACCAAAAATAGGTTTGATACAATCATATTGTTTTGCTGCTGCTGTTGTCATTTTGGACTGCTGGTTGTTCATTGAGCGTGACAATTTCGGTTTGATTTTGGTACGTGTCTATTCTATTTATGCCATATTTATTGTTTTTGTTGTTTATTCGGTTTTTTGAAGTTTAAGTATTTCTATCATATGCAACAGGGAGCAGCAGCCACTGTCCGTATCTCCTCTAAAAATTTGATGAATAAAAAAAATAAAAGCAAATACAAATCTGTTTGATAGCAATGAGCCAACACTAGAGAATTGAGAAATAAGAGACTTGGGTTTAAAATTAAATTCGAAAAATTGAAAAAGTGAATTAGAATTAGAACTTTAACTATTTTTAATTTACTGGAACCTTAAATCAAATAGGAACAAAATTCAGAACTAAAGACTGATTCAGAATGTCTAAAAGAACTGAACTTGTACTAAACTAGTACTGAACTAGAACTAGAACTGAACTAGAACTGAACTAGAACTGAACTAGAACTGAACTAGAACTGAACTAGAACTGAACTAGAACTGAACTAGAACTGAACTAGAACTGAACTAGAACTGAACTAGAACTGAACTAGAACTGAACTAGAACTGAACTAGAACTGAACTAGAACTGAACTAGAACTGAACTAGAACTGAACTAGAACTGAACTAGAACTGAACTAGATCTGAACTAGAACTGAACTAGCACCAAACTAGAACTAAAACTAATCTAAAACTACAGCAATAACTAAACCGGAATTAAGTATATGTTTTAAATTACTTTAATATTTATTTACCACAAAAAACACTCTCACTTGTTCATAAAATTCCCTCAAATTAGTAACAAAACAAATGAAAGCAACTCCCATCCATTCATTCAGTCACTCATTCACTCTTCATTGAAAAGTTTATTTTTATTTAAAAACTTTATGGTCAGGTTAACAACTTCCGTTTTGTGTATTATCAACAACAATAAAACAATAAGCGAATAATAATAAAAACAAATAAATTTAAATACAACAACAGCAAATAATACTTTTTTCAAAAATATTGTGCTATACACATGTTAGTATATATTTTAAATATTCTTTGGCACAGCTGAGTAGTATTAGCAGTAGCGGTGGTGGGTTCGGCTTTAAACTTTAGAAATAGTTAGGTACATATTTTTTTAAAACAACATCTAAACTATTAACATTGTTACAGATTTCCGGTTTTAGCATAAAAATTATCACAGCACACTCCAAAAATAATAGTTTTTAATATAAAACTCGTCGCAAGGTTCAATGACTATCAACAACAGTAATAAAACAAATTAAAAACATAACTAGTTTTAGTTAAACTAAAATAGTTGAGAGTAGTAAAGGTGGTGGAGGATTTAACTATAATAGTTATAATAGATTTGGTGGCACCCAAAGACAAAAAATGGCAGAAATTAATGCATATTCTGATCGTAATATTTCATAACCCTTCTTCTACATATTGGTCGATTAACTGGACATACAAATTTTTGTATGGAAGCGCGTGTCCAGTTTTTTTATTAAAAACTAAAGTGTTACAAATCACAGCAGGGACTTCAAATTAGTAAACCCATTCTACAAATGTACCCTCTTAGTAATTAAAATTACAAATTCAAAATATAAATAGAAAACTCTTTAAAAATTAAACTTTAATGTTAAATAAAAAATCGATTTAAATAGACACACACACACTCATCTGCATCTAAATTCACATATGAGAATTGAATATTTTCCTATAATCCCTTATAATGAGGGGCCAGTATGTAAATAAATGTTTGTAAATTACAACAAATATAACAAGTTTTTTTTTGACAGATTTTTTTTGATTATTGTTTATATGCCGAGATTGATTTCATAGTTTCAGGACACACGCACTTTCACACAAACATGCATAAATAACCCCAAAAAATACACAAAAATGGACAAACCCGCGGGCGGTATATGTTACATATACAGCAACAACACCGACAAGATGTAAAAAAGTACACAAGCAAAATAACTACAGACTCAGCTTTAACTACCACCACTAAAGGATGTTTATTTAAGTAAAAGTATTTGTATGTATGTATGTATGTTTGTATGTTTGTAAGCGTGCGTTGCCAGTTTGATGTGAAAGTAATATTTTTCAGAATTTATTTATTTTGTTCTTTATTTTTCTGAAAGAAAGTTTGATATGTTCGTTATTGATATGATGGTTTATGTCCATAAAAAAATGTGTACGCAACATCAACCAGAGAGCAACAAATATTAAATGATGAATATCCATTCTTTCACGCTTCAACTGTTAACTGTTTTTCGGTTTAAAACTACAAGTTGTGAGTGTTTCTGTTAGGTATTACGAGGGTAGTCAAAAAAGGGTTTTAATTTAAAATTATATTTAGTTCTAATTCAGTTCTAGTTCAGTTCTAATTCAGTTCTAGTTCAGTTCTAGTTCAGTTCTAGTTCAGTTCTAGTTCAGTTCTAGTTCAGTTCTAGTTCAGTTCTAGTTCAGTTCTAGTTCAGTTCTAGTTCAGTTCTAGTTCAGTTCTAGTTCAGTTCTAGTTCAGTTCTAGTTCAGTTCTAGTTCAGTTCTAGTTCAGTTCTAGTTCAGTTCTAGTTCAGTTCTAGTTCCGTTCTGGTTCAGTTCTTATATAGTTCTAGTGAAAAAATATTCATTTTTTCAGTAAGAGTAATAAAAATACGTCATTTATTTTAAACGTAATAATTTTGCACGCCCCCAAAATATAAGCGATGAATCCAATTATACTGAAACCTACACAGCAAAATTTATTTTTTTGCTCCTTGTTAAAATTTTCATTTTAATTTAAACGAAAAATTCTTAAAAGTGTGAAGAAACCTTTTAGGGAAAAGCTGCTGTTTTTCTCTTTAGCCAAAAGAAAACTTTAAATTGTTTATTGTTGTTATTTATAAAATATAATTGAGTGTGTGTAAATGCATAAATGTACCCAGCAGTTTTAAAGCCAAAAATATTTATTAATTTTATTGTTTTTTATATTTAACAAATATCAAGGTCTAGTATCAGTTTTTAAATGCAGAGTAAAACATGAAATCCATCTTTCTGTATAAGAGATTCGTAGAGTTACCCAAATCTGCAGGACATGTCTTAGTGTGAGCTAATATAGAGCTACATTTTTGTAAATGTAAGTTTTTGGTTAATAAAAAGGGGCCTGAACAAAAGTTTTCTTTTATAAAGTCTATGCTTGAGGGTGAGATCATTTGAACTCTATTAGTTGTCTCGCAAAACTTTTATGTTATTTTTATTTTGTTTGGTGTTTTTCTTATATTTTGGGTGCAAAGTGTTTCAAAGTGTTTTACAAAGCCAAAAACATAAAAACTTTTTGTTATTGTTGTTTTTCTTAATGTTTTCTGTCTTATATATTTTGGGCAAAAATTTCAACTTTTAAGTTTTTTAAGACTCTTTCATGACTCTTGACCCAACACCCTGGGCAGAATGGTGTGATTTTGTTGCTAGCAGGTAATTTTTGGTTGCGGTGATTGATATTTGTTTGTTTGTTTTCAAAAAGGGGGCAAAGTTTTACACAAAGTAATGTAAATTAATAAGAGATGGAGACCACATTATTTTTAAAGTAAGATAAATAGATAGAAATAGTTAAAAATAAAAGGTTTGGATAACTTTACAGTAAATAATACATCTTTAAATTATAAAATTTTTAATATCCTGAGAGATAGATCTATAACTTCTTCTGAACTAGATGATAAGTAAACTGAACTAGAACTGAACTAGAACTGAACTAGAACTGAACTAGAACTGAACTAGAACTGAACTAGAACTGAACTAGAACTAAACTAGAACTGAACTAGAACTGAA
>NC_060951.1:36432814-36444374 GCF_022045245.1 Lucilia cuprina | reverse complement strand
TGAACTAGAACTGAACTAGAACTGAATTAGAACTGAACTAGAACTGAACTAGAACTGAATTAGAACTGAACTAGAACTGAACTAGAACTGAACTAGAACTGAACTAAAAATGAACCAGAACTGAACTAGAATTTCATAATCCTAACTATCGCCCCATTGTTTTAATTTTTGACGGATATTAAATTTGATTTCCGTTTTAATACACAATAATATTATTTCACTTCTAATAAAATAATATTTACAAAAATTTTCAAACTAAAAATTTATGTCCTTGCAAATTGTTTAGTTTATACAAAATTTATTTACAATAGATTTAGATAGTGTCATTTAAAATTGAATTAAATTTTTACTCTCTCTTAGGGAGTAAAGATTTATTTACACATTAGATACAACTAAATATTATAAATAAAAAAAAGGAAAGAAAATAAATTTATATATTTATTATATCTCTACAAATCCACATTCATTCCATTTAAAAGCAACAAAAAAAGGGTCAATATTTAAAACAATGTGTCAATAACAATCTAGAGTTCAAAAAACACCTATACTACCAGCATACTTGGTTGGAATAACAATATTTATTTCATTGCCAAAAGCTTTTGGCTCTATTGTTATTGTTGCTGTTTTTCCTAGAGTAGTCGTAATATAATTCTGTTATAAAAACTACAATAAATACAAATCTAACCTTGCTTACGTGCAATTGAACCTGGAATTTACAATTTACATGCATATTCATGCATACACACACATATACACCTTTTTTTGTAGATCCAATATTGTTGGATATTCAAAATACAAATACCAGCAGCGACAGCAAAAACAACAAAGACTTGATATGCAGAGCGAAATAAAGCACAAAAAAAGAAAATATAAATATAGAGAAATGAAGATGAAAATAAACTACAAAATGAAAATAAATGAATAAAACCTAACGAAACAGTAAATTTAAACATATTTACACAATGCAATCAAAATTAACCCATTGAAGAGATTAAATAATTGCGTAGTATTAATGGATTATGTCCTTTAATTACAATCCTAATCTTCTTTTGATCCGAAAGGAATCAAGTGAACTAAAAATTGCTTAAAAAGTCTTACTAATGTAGTGTTCAAATCAGCAAATCAGAATCAAAGCAGACATGACTTGATTTGCTGTACGATCACCAACTCAGATCTTATCGGGGGCAAATGTGGCAAAAGGATATATGCAATTGAAGTATATACTCTGTGAGAACTATATGCCTGTTGTAACTCCAAACATTGTTCAACTCCAATTAATATTTACCAAAAAAATGAGTAAATTTTACACACATTACACTCGTTTCAAATTGACCATAATTGTAAAGCATTTCAACACTACACATGATCACTTTTAAACGTTCAAACAAACAAACAAACCCACAATAATTGTAACCTGCTACATAAATTTTTATTACAGAAACACACACTAATGGGTTAAATGGGTCTACGAATATATGAAAATTTACTAACTTTAACTAACCAAGCATTTAAAGACATTAATGGACACAACTATATGAATATAGAGAAAGCTAGAGAGAGAATGAATGAAAAACACTAGCAACGACTGACAACCATCCAAACATACCAGTTCAATAAAAAACCAGGACGAGACCGACCATATAATACTCTACACCTTTTACAAAAATATAACGTGATTTGGTTGCCATAATAAAGCATTTTGGTTGAGTTGTACCTTGCCCCAGATATACATACTTACGTCGTTTATTGTTGAATAAAATTATGGACATTTAAGTGAAATTTTGATGGGGGCTTTTCATAGGGGCTAGGGTCATATGAGGACCCCCTATTTGGGGGTTCAGTTGTATGGGGGCTAGGTGAAATAATGGACCGATGTTAACCATTTTCAATAGGCTTCGTGCCAGGGACAATAGAAGATCACGAACCAAATTTCATTGAATTATTTTCAAAATTGGGACCTGTAGTTTAATTACAACGTTTACATGGACGGACGGATGGACAGACGGACTCAGAAAATGATTCTAAGCCGACTGGTATACTTTAAGGTGGGTATACGACCAATTTTATTGTGCATTACAAACATCAGCACAAACCCAATATACCCTCCCCACTAAAGTGATGTAGGGTATAAAAAATATAGAAAAAGAAGACATCACAAGGGAGGGTGTTCCAATAACAACAACAACAACAACAACAAAAAACTACTCACAATCTGTAATAGTAGTCAGCTAACAACGCGTTCCAAAAGGCATTAGGTACAATTCATTGATAACCGATTGTTATGGAACCCAAATATTCACTGAACTGTAATGAAATGAATTAAAGCAAAATGTGTAGAGCAATGACTACGAATTGCTGCTGCTATAGCTGATGAAGAGATGGGAGTAAAAAGATTTGCTTCGAATATACGCTAGATATACACATTTGTAGTTAAAATAAATGCCAAACAGGTAAGAAATATTGGTAAAAAGCCATAGCGTATGAAATCAATGGTAACGGTAACAATCATTGGAAACAAATACACAGAAAAAAAGAGCCAAAGGCCATTCATTGATAGGACATATTCATACTCGAATGTTGAATGTATGTATGTGCTTGTGTGTTTTACTGCAAAACTATACATACGAATTCCATGTATGTATGTAGGAAAAAAATTAAAAAAGCAACTTTAGTTTCTTTAACAGACGACTTTATTTAAGGTAGATTTGTTGTGTAAATAAACTTGCTGCACAATGACTTTTTGCCATTTTTTCGCATAGTTAGTTGTATAGACCGTAGCAGTAGTTTGAAATATCCAACTATTTATTTAACTCGGAATATATGCAAAGAATTTTATATGCGAGAGAGTGTCTATAAGGAAATTGGTAATTGAGTATTATAGATATTTCTTTAAGCACAGTTGTGTGTAAAAATAAAGATTTCATAAAATAAATTTTTTTATAAAAATCAAATTTTGTAAAAGAAATAAAATTTTATTGTGGAAATAGGATTTCTCCAATGGTATAAAATGTTTGGAATTAAAACAGTAGTACCCTACACCTGTTACAAAAAGTAAAGTGTGATTTAGTTTTCATAGTAAAACATTAAAATTGAATTGCCTCAGATATACTTAAGCCATTTATTGTTAAATAAAATTGTGGAAATTTTTGTCAAATTGTAAAAGGGGCTTTTTGTTAGTGCCCTATATTTATAAAGTTTATGAGTGTTGTTGTAACAGGTTGGCTTTATCTCGATGTTCTTCCCAATTTTCGTTGTTCATGAGGGTCATCGGGGATAGTTTAGAACTTGGTTTTGTAGCTTTTTGTCGAGATACGAGTATATTAAACATAATAATGAACTTAAAAGCCCCATTCGGGGGTTCAGTTGTATGGGAGTTAGGTAAAATCATGGACCGATGCTAACCATTTTCAATAAGCTTCATCCCTGAGACCTGTAGTTTGATTACAAGATTACAAGGACAGACCGACGGACATATATAAAAAATGATTATTTTAGGTGGTTATAGGAACAATAATTTAGTGTGTTACAAACATCAGCACAAACCCAATATACCCTTCCCACTAAAGTGTTGTAGGGTATAAAAAGGTTTTCAAGATCTTTGAAGAAAGATTTACAAATTCGCTTGTCTGGATAATAAGAACTTGTGCCTACCTAAAAAACTTACTAATTTACTAACTAACTGTCCAGAACATAATTCCTTAGAATTTTCCAATCAGTGTTAGTCAAGAATGTTATTTCCGGTGTAATAACACTTCCAAGATAAATAGACCTAAATTCGACGAAAAGTGAAAAATAAGTAGAATTTAACTCCATGGAAGTACTGAAAAAGTCCTGAAAAAAATTGTCATAGTAGGGATCTCCTTTTTATGTTATTCCAAATTCTACACATCTGAAGTTATTCTCAGGTGGTAGTGTTTATGTTCTTTTTATGGAAGTTACAACTAATTTAACTTAAATAATATTAACACAAATAAATAAATAATATTAACACAAATAAATAATTATTTGCATTTATCAATAAACTACAAAAATGGTTTTAATTCAAAAAATTTCAGTACAAAAAATATACCTTAAATTAAAAAAGGGATTCTTTTCGCTTTTTTGGACGTCATTAAATATCACTTAACCACAGAAGGTAAACAATTCAGTTAGTGCTACTTTTGAAGTGGTGATAAATGTTATTCTTTTGGAAGTACTTCGTTTTATTTTTGCTGGAAAGTGCTCCAGATTTTCACTGTTCTCCCAACAAACTCTACATTCGTTTGAATCCGCACGTCCTGATTGTATCCACTCAGAATACGTACCATCATGCTGACTTCGGACACGTTAATTTTTTGTAGATTTCTCGTCATACTCTTATCAGGGTCACCCCATACGATCTGTGTAGCTCTTATCACGCTTTCATTATTCGTAAAAGCCTTATGTTTTTTTCTGTTTTTTTTTACGTCGAATGGTTTTGCGCTCGAGTTCCACTCCCCTTGAATCTATAACATTTGCTCCTTCGTTGTCTAAGCTAAGTAACTATCTAAACATGTAGAGAAGTTAGTAAAGGTAAAAGGATCTCGGATTAAAATATCTATGTAATTATGAACATCCAGGAAACATTGTTTACGAATATTTCATGATTTCTTCTATAGATCGCTAAAGATGCTCTAAAGCACTACCGACAGCAGTCAACGTATATATTTTGGACATTTAAATAGTTATACCTTTATATTCGTTAACATAACATAACCACTGTGTGTTATGTTGTTATAAATAACCATTATATATTTTGTTGTTCTTTGTCTCTTGCTACAATAACAAAAAAACTTAAGCCACACACCTCACACATAATAATTTTCATGTGTGTGTTGTTTTAAGCGACAACAAAATGATGAGAAATAAATGTATAAGTATTTCACTTATAGAATAATGTAGTTATGTTTTTGTGAATTTTAACCATAATATGTTGCTCTTAGAACATGGTTACCACAACCATGTTTTTTCTCTGCGTACATACAGTCTTATTCAGATCCAGTAGGTTAATGGCAAATTATATCACGCTTCCATTAAACATTATCTAGTCAAGAATCGAATTTTCAAGAAAAACTATTGAATTTTCCATAAAAAAAAACTAAATTTATCAGAACAGACAGTTTTTTTCAGAGAATACTCAGGTTTTTAAATATTAACCCCCTTATTCACAAACAACATTTTTATTTTATAAAAAACAGTTTATAAAATAGATTTTGTATGGAAATTATAAAATAAAAAAATTGTTTGTGAATAAGGAGGTAATTATTTAATGACTTTTTTTTATTAAAACCTAGACCTTATTAAAAATAAAAGCTGCTATTTTTGAACACTTCGCTTTGTATATCTTAATTTCTTTTCGATTACAATTTTGTGTTTTTTTTTTTCTCATTCATACAGTTCTTTAATCACCAACTTAAAGTATACACATTTTGTATTTGCAACAAAATATCTCAAAGAGAAAAACCAAACCTTTATACTCATACGTAACAATTATTCAAGTGGACATTTGACTAAGAAAAATGTAAAAAAAATCGAAAAAAAAATGAATAACCAAGACTACAACGTTACTCTACATTCTCCATTTACTCCATTAAAGATGTAAATAACTTCAATAATACAGATGCCATTGATACGATACGATAAAATACTATATAGGATACAAATATCTATCCATAGCAGCATTTATACAAATATTTTTTTTAATGGAAAAAGGATGACCAATACTATATCCTTTTTTTACTATATTTGTAATATAACACACATACATATACATAAATTCATTTGTTGCTGTTGTTTGTTTGTCTGTCTGTCTTTCTCAACAAAATCAAGCTGTCTATATTTATGATTATGTTTCGGGTTATTGAACATATTTATAACAACAACAACAACAATAATATTATTATTATTATTATTGTTGTTATGTTGATGGGCAACAGTTCTATTCTGTTTTTTTTTTATAAAATAAAATTTATCTAGTCATTTTTTGATGAATTTATTGTTGGTAAAAATAAACGTTTTAAGTATTTTTTTACGGTTTGAGGAGTTTTTTTGCAAATACTGGTTATCTAAATGAAATTGCAATTTTATTTATATTACAACATTATTTGAATGTATTGACTTAAGAGTATTTGGTTTGAGTAGATTACAATTGAAATCTAATCGAATTGAACAAGAACATTTTTTTAAATATTGAAGTTATCATTTCCGAATGATCATTTGGAATTGGTCAAAAGGATTAGCATTAGATTAAAAGAAAATGTTACTAATATTGGGGATCACTTTGAAGGGTTAAAAAGTAAATTTTTATTACCAAGGATTAAATCTACAGGACGTGGTGGAATGCCTGGCTGTTTTAAACATTGGAACACAGCACGTTTCATTCTCTATATTAGCATCATCTTTTAGGCAATAAACTATTTATATTAAAGATAAATTCCCCGATTGCCATGTATGTTTTTTATAATCTCACCAATCCTCAGAGTGAAATTTTGCTCGACCGTCCTCAATAATTAAAGAAACTGGGTCCACGAAGTTGAAATTATTTGCTTAATTATAAATAAAGAGACTAGCCTCGGCTGTATATCAAAGCTGAAACATCTAAGTGAGCGAAGTTTAATGTGTTTGACAATGATTTTGAACATATTTGAGAGATACCTGGATTAAGACATATCGATTTTTAAAATAGGATAAGATGCGACAGATTGTCTGTCATGGAAGCTCTCTATCTAAATAGCTAGTTCTAGCTCAGTTCTAGTTCCAATTCAGTTTAATTCTAGTTCCAATTCAGTTTAGTTCTAGTTCAGGTTTAGTTCAGTTCTAGTTCCGTTCTAGTTCAGTTCTAGTTCAGTTCTAGTTCAGTTCTAGTTCAGTTCTAGTTCAGTTCTAGTTCAGTTCTAGTTCAGTTCTAGTTCAGTTCTAGTTCAGTTCTAGTTCAGTTCTAGTTCAGTTCTAGTTCAGTTCTAGTTCAGTTCTAGTTCAGTTCTAGTTCAGTTCTAGTTCAGTTCTAGTTCAGTTCTAGTTCAGTTATAGTTCAGTTCTAGTTCAGTTCTATTTCAGTTCTAGAACGAAGCAGGTGTCTGATAGTTTTGAAAGGTGTGTCCAAAATATTTACAAGAGTTTTATTATATTTATTAGTTAAAAAGTTATATGTCCCAAAAAGGTACTAAAATAACATTTGTTACACATATTAACTCCTTAAAAGTACGCATTTCGAAAAAGTACCAGACACCAAAAATTCCTTCTAAGCGGACCTACATATCCAAAAAGAAATTTTTATTATTATAAGATGAGCCGTTTTGGCAGTACGGTGACGAATCAGTCAGACAATAATGCTACTCTTTTTTATAGATTATTATTTAAAATCATTTGATTATTTCCCCCTTGTTTCCAAATTTCAAACTTATTTACATATAAATCTCCATTTAGTATTTTTTTATATTCTTCTTTTACAAAGTTTAGCCTATTTTTTTTTTAATTTTCAACTTAAATATGTAAATTTGTAACAAATTAAAATGACTTAAAGGCAACAAATAAATAAATCCATAAAATTCAATTAATGCGTATTTAGTGAAAATTTGATTATTTTCGACAGCAACAGAATGTGTGTTACGCAATCATAATAAGAAAAAAAATTAACAAAAATCCAATTAACATTTTTGGCACGATTTCGTATAAAAGTTAGAATACTTGATTACTATGATTTGAGAAGTAAAAAAAAAAACAGATCCGCTTAAAATACTTAATTTCATTTAAAGGCAAAAAAACAACCATAATTTAACGAAATATCCAGTCAAAAGATAAAAAGTAAATTAAAAACCACCAAATTACTTGTAAAGAAGATAGAATTGGAAAATAAATGTTAGGGCAAAAAGAGCTTAATAACATAAACTTACTAAAGTCAAATTATAATTAATTTTAAAAATTAAAAAAAAATAAGAAGAAAAATAAAATGAAGACAACTAATAAACCAAATCTTGGTAACACAATGAAATGGCTAAAGTTTATGAAACATACACTTGGAGTTTAGGAACTAGGAGGACAATAACAATGGTGATATTAATAAGGGAAGAAGTATACCAAGTGTATAATATGAATTTACAGGAAATTTCTTTAAATTCATATTTTTATAAAGATAAACTATTATATTTCATTGAAAATTTTTCCGTAAAATTTTAGTATTTTTTTTAGAAAATTTTCTTGTAAAAGATTCTAAACATTTTCCTATTTTGACATTAACTTTCTAGAAGTCAACGAATCCTTCTCTTAAAATAAATATTTGGAAAAAAATATATTCGCATTAAATTAATTTCCCACAAAGTTTAAACAATAATTTTTCTGTTGAAACTATAGACAAAGTGCAAAATGAGTAGAAAAAAATTATATTTTTCCAAAAACAAAAACTAGAGGAAAAGCATTCCAAACCAACAAAATGCAACAACCCAGTGTCTGTATAGAAGACTGAACGACCAACCACCTCTGACCTTAGAAGTATTTTATATGAATTATTGTTGTCTTACGTGGTTAAATGTAGAAATGTGTTTGTGTACGTGTATTCCTAACTACCAACTAATACAATCAACTAGTTAAAATCCTTACATTACTGCTACAGAATCATCGTCGAGGAGAAAACTCCTTAACTAATATACTATACTATACGAAAGATAGTTTCATTTCAGTTTTATTAAATATTTGCTGCATTTTTTCATTGTCCTTAATAAGTATATATTTGTGTATGTGTGTGAGTAAGTAGATGGATGCCTCGGAAACCATCGCATATTCTTATAGTCTAGAGTTGTTTTGTCTGTGTTACCTTGGTTACCTTGGTCAAGAAAATATTATTACAACACTTTTTGTTGGTTTGTATTTGTTTGTCTAAGTATTTTTTGTTTCTTTTTAGCTTTTCTTATATTATTTTATATCTATATCCTTTGTTTGCTTTTCATATTAATCGAGGATTTTTTCCGGCATTTATGTGGTTGACTTTTATGAGAAAAAAATTTATAGTTTTGGGTAATTTACCTGATCGTTGTTTTTGCTGTTGTCATCCTTGTAGCTGTTGTAATGATACGTTTTGTTTTTTTTTCATTATTGAGAAACTTGAGATATGATACTTGGTTATTATTTTAAGGACTTTCTAAGGAAATTTAATATTTTGTTTATAATTTTATTATACTGTTTATGTCGCAATGAAAATGGAGCCCTCAATGGATGTTATTGATATTTATAGATTTTTTTATTACAAGAAGGTAATTTGAATCGGTTATACATCAAAAGCTATAGTTAAATCTGAGAGATTTGAAGGGTTTTGAAATATATTCTTATCATTAAAGTTTTTGATGTTTCTTACAGTGAAAATATTTGTAAAAATATGGAACGGCTTTGTTTATAGGTGAAATTTGATCTGAGCCTTCATACATATAATGGATATCGTAGCTTCTTGAATATCATAGTTTTTACTCTATTGAAAACTTTCGATCTCAGCAAAATAATTACTTACCCGGTAAGTAATATTGGAGAAAAGTATAAGAGGTTACTTTTCTACTCAATACCTAATTATATTTATTCGATGATGATCAACAAATAATTGGTTAGAAATGATTTTTCCTAATTTTAATCTGGCTTTACAGTTATATTATATGTTTACTACTCTATTCTATTATAATAGAATTGAATAATTATTCAAAGCTCCATTAAAAAGTCATTTTATCATTCTATCTGGAATTGTTTCTACACATATGCAAATGTCAACAATTCTTAAAAAAAAACTTCTAATAATGACTTGGCATAGAACCACAAACTTATTCCTTATTCCACGCTTAAGACAATATCCTTCAAATAATGTTACTTATAAAAACCACTTATTACCAAGTAATGTATGTATGTAAATGTAATTTACAGAGATATATACGTCTTGTATAAAATGAACTAGAACTGAACTAGAACTAAACTAGAACTGAACTAGAACTAGACCTGAAATAGAACTAGAACTGAACTAGAACTGAACTAGAACTGAACTAGAACTGAACTAGAACTGAACTAGAACTGAACTAGAACTGAACTAGAACTGAACTAGAACTGAACTAGAACTGAACTAGAACTGAACTAGAACTGAACTAGAACTGAACTAGAACTGAACTAGAACTGAACTAGAACTGAACTAGAACTGAACTAGAACTGAACTAGAATTGAACTAGAACTCAACTAGAACTGAACTAGAACTGGACTAGGACCTTTATAACGTTACCTCCGAATAAAGCTTGAAATCTTTTCTGTCTGTCTTTCGTTTTTATCATTTCCTACATTTCATTCACTGTGTGTCAGATGCAAACAGTGAAAAAATGTTCAAACTTTGTATCCGAATCCTGTTTATGGGCACAGGCAACAGGCGTCTTATAAGATCCTTAATTAATTTGCTGTATAAAATCATTTAATTGCAATGAAAATTCATTATACAAATTTTATATACTTTAGTATCTTTAACGCTCTCATATTTCACCACAACAAACCAGGAAAGAGAAAAGAGGGCTGCATACAAAAACCACACTCTCATACATTGACATAAAAGGATATAACAACTACAAAAAATCACTGGCTATAGTAACGATTACAAAGATTAAAATATGTATATCCTTTTTAATGTGTATGTGTATGTGGAAAAATATGTATATACACACAAAGTGTTGTTGTTACCGATACACAAGTGATGACAAAGAAAGATGCCTATCATTTTATACGCGGTTGTCATCGTGCCGTACATACTTGCACACACACACACATTGGCATATATATTTCATATACATTGTCCTTGTGAAAGGACAATACAACCTAAAGCCAAGTAAAATGACGTTATAAAGCCTTTTGTAAAATCATTTAAATACACAGAGATTACAAGCGAGTACATGGTTAAAGAGTGAAAAAAGTCGAAGATGATGGTGTCAATATTGGCGACAATGATAATAATGTGAAAGTTGAGAATGAGTATTGCTAATATTTAAATATAGTTTCAATATTATGAAAGTCCTCGCTAAAAAATACTTGTATGTGAAAGTGTTAAAAAAAGGAGATGATAGAGAGTGGATTGGCATTGTCAATCGATTGATGCTTTATAATTTAACAATGTCAATTTTCAATATTTCTTTTATTCTTTATTTTTTCTTTTATAAGCTATTTAGAAAAGGTAGATTACCGCCTTTTATAAATCAGTTTTTTGTATGTATGAGTAGGATAATCTTTCTTTTCTATTTTACCTAATTTGTTATTATTAGTTATTAGATAGATTTTTGTGATTTGAGGAAATAAAATACGAAGCCGCAGAGGATAACATTCAGTTTAAACTTATATCTGTTATCCGTAAAGAAACATTAATATTTAAAAGAAATTTTAATTTTCCATAAGACACACAAGTTAACGCTGAGTGTACCGTAATTATGATCCGGTTCTAGTTCAGTTCTAGTTTAGTTCTAGTTCAGTTCTAGTTCAGTTCTAGTTCAGTTCAAGTTCAGTTCAAGTTCAGTTCTAGTTCAGTTCTAGTTCAGTTCTAGTT
>NC_060951.1:36429654-36432714 GCF_022045245.1 Lucilia cuprina | reverse complement strand
AACTAAATAACTAAATAACTAAATAACTAAATAACTAAATAACTAAATAACTAAATAACTAAATAACTAAATAACTAAATAACTAAATAACTAAATAACTAACTTACTTCGGGCTCAACATCCTTAGTTTCATGTTTCTAGATTCAATATTATGGAAAATTCAAAAGAGTATCTTTTAAAAAATTAAAAAGTACCCAAAAGTTCCCTTTTATGGGTTCTCTCCCTAATTTAGACTTTACATACTTAATTTCATATTTCTAGGTTTAATATTACAGAAAATTCAAAAAGTATATTTTAAGAAACTTAAACGTACCCAAAAGTTCCCTTTTATGGGTTCTCACCTAATACAGACTCAGCATATATATGAGAGTATGTCTAAGTCGACTAAGCCTTGTCATGTCTGTTTGTCTGTCTGTCAAGAGTAGCAGTATGTTGAGCCTGGCTTAAATTAGAAAGAACTTTTTTAAAGGAACTTTTTAGTACTTTTTCGTTTTTCAAAATTTTTAATTTATTTTTTATATTATTGAACCTAGAAATATAAAATTAAAAAATGACCTTTTGAAAAACGAAAAAGTACTTCCTTTTATTGGCTTCTAATTTAAGCCAGGCTCAACATACTGCTACTCTTGACAGACAGACGGGCATGGCTAAGTCGACTTAGACATACTCTCATAGAGGAAAGTTTTCTTCAAAAATTATACTTTTAGAGAAGAATATTGCCTAAAGAAGTTTTATAAGAGCAAAGTTATATGAAGAAAATCTTACTCTTATAGAACGAAGAAAAACATACTCTCACAGAGCATCATTTTATAAAGAAAATCATAAAAAAAAAATTTCCAAAAAAAAATTAGAAAAATTGTGTTAAAATTATAATATTATTATTTCTCTAAAAAATATTGCTTTGTATTTTATTTCATAAATGAACCAAATTTTGTCTTGTCTCGTACTGGTATTTCATACATATGTGGCGTATGTTTAATGTTAAATGTATAAATAATAATCATACGCCACATATGTTTATAATTATATAAGAAACAAGGTAGTAATTACACAAGTCAACAAAATCGGACTTTTTGCGTACGTTTTAAATAAAAATAGCTAATTTCTGCTGAGTTCAAAAAATGTTATGAAAATTTCCGATAAGATCTAGTGTCCGAGATATTATGTTTTTTTTTGTAGCAGTATGTGACAATGACCATTTTCTATTTCAATAAACTTAAATATATTAAACAGTAAAAAAAATCATTAATATTTTTCATAACTTTCATAAAAAAGACAGTAATTCTTTTCTTCATACAACCAGTTAAATAAGAAAACGAATAAATCTACTTCAAACTCAATTTTAATCATATTTTATAACTTACAATACACGACAAAATCTCGTTCCCTTTGCCTCCTTACTTTTCTTCGAATAATAAATACCAATTAATAAACAATATCAGAAAGGAAAGTAGGAGAAGAAAAGAGAAAAAAAGTCATTGAAAAATCAATTCCTTAAATCATAAGAAAAGCCTATTAAGTAGTTCAATATATCAAATGCTTTCAAAAATCTCATCTTACAAATTTATAGCACACATACGTTAATAGTTATTGAAGCATGCAACAGCAAGAATGTGTGTGGTGCAGCATGCAACAAGAGAATGAAGAAAACCACAATTACACTCATACGCTTGCAAACTGTATATATACATCTTTATAAATTCCTTCAAACTAGGGGTAAAAGTGTGAGCCTTATGTTTAATGTAAGTAAGGGTGTGTGTGAGTATGCTTGAAAGCTCATACTAAATTTAACACTCTCTTACATTTTCTCATTTTGAGGTTTGTGTTTAATTGATACTTTCAGCCAATTTATACATGAAATTGGTCCGTTCAAAGACACATACTTGACAAACAAGTCATAAACGTATAAAACACACAAACCTTAAGTAAAATGTCAGTCAGTCAGTGTTTGATCTTGTGTTACATGTATGGAGACATTTATCATTATCTAAGATATACACTCAAAGTAAAATTTGGGTAAAACTGTATTCCTGTATAATACAACTACAGTAAAAATAAAAAAAACAACTCTAGAGTTCTTCTAATACTTTCAACCATTTCCCTTTCAGCAGTGTATCATCCTAGTAAAGAATTTAATATTCTTTCATAAATCATACAACCTGTGAAATGTTTCAATGACCAAAATTGTCTCCTAGATGTGTGACATAAAAGTTAAAAAGTGATCAAAATAAAGAAAATCAACAACATGTTTGATAGCCTGCATGATAGAAATGACAATGTTGATGGACATACATCTTACATAAGGCAACACATAAAACACTTTTAATAAAAGTGTTAACTGTAGCTTAAAAGAAAAAAAGGAAAAAAGCATCAAATATCTATCTTCAAATACATAAACACTAGATGCCAACACTCAAACA
This sequence comes from Lucilia cuprina, assembly GCF_022045245.1. NCBI lineage: Eukaryota > Metazoa > Arthropoda > Insecta > Diptera > Calliphoridae > Lucilia > Lucilia cuprina. The sequence goes on along the minus strand of NC_060951.1, from coordinate 36,430,294 downwards.
GTTTAGTGGTTAAATGTGCATTATATAGTGACGGTTAACCAAAAATCCTTTAACGGCTAAAATTCACACATATACATATTTAACACTACACTGTGTGCATCCTTTGAAAAAAACACGGAGATCATAGTCTACACAAGTAAACTCATGTTGTACATTTATTTGAATAGTGTCCTAAGTTAGGAAATTTAGTTTGGAAAAAATTCTATTTTTAAATAACCGAAGTTTTTAAAATTTATTAAACCACCTTCAAATAAATTTAAAAATGGATTTAGTTCACTACAAATATTAATGAATTATATGTATCTTCTCTATGTCGTAAAATAACACTTTATCACAACAATGACATTGTTACAGCGCAAAAAATTGTGATAATAGTGACATATAACCACATCTCAACATACTGCTTTACTTACACATTTAGTTAAAATGCCACATTATTTCATAGGTGTTATAATTGTGGTAAACATAACAAAGCAGGGAAAATAAGGAGATATTTTATAAGAATAAAAAAACATAAAACTAGATCAGAACAAGAATTAAACTTGAACTGAACTAGAACTGAACTAGAACTGAACTAGAACTGAACTAGAACTGAACTAGAACTGAACTAGAACTGAACTAGAACTGAACTAGAACTGAA
>NC_060951.1:36418292-36429554 GCF_022045245.1 Lucilia cuprina | reverse complement strand
AGTTATTTAGTTATTTAGTTATTTAGTTATTTAGTTATTTAGTTATTTAGTTATTTAGTTATTTAGTTATTTAGTTATTTAGTTATTTAGTTAGTTAGTTAGTTAGTTGGTTAGTTTGTTAGTTAGTTACTTACTTACGCAATATTTTTAATTTAATCTCATTTTCAACACAGACAATGTGGCGCAATGTATCCTTTTCCCATTTAATTTTATTTTTTTCTCATTTTAATTACATCTTCGTGGTTAATTTTGGAGAAACCTTACACAACATAAGAAGTGTCATTAACACTCACATTGTTTATTAAACAACAAAAAAGAACAAAAAAAATAATATTAAAGAAGCATCATTAAACGATGACGCTGGTAAATAATATTATATTCTTACCACTTTTCTCTCCCTTTTTACCATGATGTACCTTCGATAATTGAAGTAAAAAAAGCCAAGAAGCCAATACCAAGAGCTAACAGCCAATGACTGGGTAAATTTAAGAAGGAGGAAAATATATTTATTTCCTTCTTTCTTCACTTTCTTGTTGCAACAACAATTTCAAAAACAAGAGAAGACAATATTCTTTAATATTTATCATAATATCTATAGAAAAAATAAAAACAACAACTATGTCTACCTTTAAGTCTAAGGCAAAAATAATCTGTCTGTTTATTTTTCTATTTTTCGCTCTCGTTTTTAGCTTAAACTCCTTAATGTTCCATCCTGGCCATTTAAAAAACCATCACATCTAATTGTAGAGATTCACGTGACTTTATGGATGAAAATGAAATGTGGCGGGTAATTAAACTGAACTAAAATTGCTAAATTATTATTGTTGTTGTTTTACTTGTTTTTAGTATGGGGATCAGTTGCTTGTTATTTTGGTCGTTGCATTATAACAAGGTTTGTTGTTACACAGCAGAAAAGGGCTAAAATGTTGTAGTTATGGTAGTCAAAAATACAGCTACACACTTACATAGATTCGTTAAACAAGTGGTAACAGAGGTAAAAAGCAGTTAGTGCTGAATTTAAAGTTTTAACTTTTATGTGGTAGAGAGGCGGTCTGTCAGCAGGAGCGTAGTGATGATAAAAATATTTATAGATAAGTTCTCATTCGATTATTTTCTTATAGAAATTGTTTGCCCTATTAAATTTTTTTAGTAATTATATAAGTTTTATATAGAAAATTTCCTGTTCAAATTTTTTGTTTACATTTTTTATAAAAAAAATCTATTTGCCCTATTTTCTATAAGAAATTTTGTTTGATTAATTTTCTACATAAGTTTACAATGAATATTTCTGTTCACCGTTAATTTTCTCGGTCACTTTCCTTTCACTAAAAATTTCGTTACAATTAGATTTCTTTAGAAAAAGCCTGTCACGTTTGGTTTTCTTTAGATTATTTCTTTAAGGCCCAGTTTTATATAGACAATTATCGATAAATTTTTTACATAATTTTTTATTCATTTCACGATAAATTTTTTTTGTATTTTTTTAGGATTTGTTTTTTACAAGCAATTTGTGTCGATAATTAATTTTCTATGGGAAATTTTTTTCACGATTTTCTATATAAAATTCCTTTTTACGATCAGTTTTTTTTTAGAAATTTCCTGTCCACAATCATTTTTATAAAAAAAAATTTTCTCACAAAATTGTTTACCATATTTTTGTTTACGATCAATCATGTTTAGAAACATGATCAAAAAAGAAAATTTCAGTAAAGATCTATGCACAACTTCTATCAACGAATAGTTTCGATGTGGGAAATGTTAATCCACGATCATTTTTCTGTAGAAAATTTCTCACGGTATAGAAAAGTTTTATTCAAGATCAATTAAATAGAAAATTTCTTTTAAGATCAATTTTTAATAGAAAAATTTTGTTACAAAAAATTTTATAAAGTAATTTCAGCCTACGATCACAATTTTGTAAGCAAATTCTATTCAAAAATCCTTTCCACAATCATTTTTATATAGAATATTTCTTTCCAGTATATTTTTTTTACATAATTCCTGTTCGCGATCATGATCAAAAGAAAGAAGATAATTCCAGTCAAGAAACAATTTCCTAATAAAAAATTCTATACGCAAACCGTTAGATATAAAAAATTCATATCCACGATCAGTTTTTTTAGATAAAATTTCCATCAAGTTATAGCAAAGTTTTATTCATGATTAATTCAATAGAAATTTCTTTCCGGAGAAATTTTTTTATAAAAACATATTGTTACCAAAAATTTTATCAAAAATGTAGGTCCACGATCTCAAATCAATCCAAATCCAATCAATGATCAATTTTCTATAAAAAATTCTTTCCACGAACATTTATATATAGGGAAAGTTTATCGACGATCATTTTTCTCTAGGAAATTTTTTTTATGTTATAGAGAAGTTTTAGTCAAATATATAATTTCTTTCACGACCAATTTTTTATAGACAAATTTTGTTACAAAGAATTTTATAGAAAATGTCTGTTCTATTCAAAAACTCTTCCAACAATCATTTTTATATAGAATTTTTCTTTCCAAGATTATTTTTTTTACAAAATTCCTGTCGACAATCAATATTCTATTCATGATCAATAAAAGGAAGAAAATGCAAGTCTAGGAACAATTTTCTATAAAAAATTCTATCCACGAACAGTTTGATATAGAAAATTGCCGTCTATGATCAAATTTCTATAGAAAATTTCTATCACGTTATAGAAAAGTTCTATCCACGATCAATTAAGTTGATAATTACTGTTTCGATCAAATTTATAAAGAGATTTTTTGATACAAAAATGTCTGTTCGATATCACAATTTCATAAACATATTTATTCGAGATCAATTTTCAGTAGAAAATTCTTGTCCATAATCATTTTATAAAAAAATATCATTATTAATTTTCTAAATTCTTTCGCGATCATGTTTTTTGTTGAAAATTCCTCATTACGATCAATATATTTAAAAAAAATTTCTATCCACTATCATTTTTATAGGAATTTCCTTCTCTCTCTTTCAATATAAATTTTTTTTTTAAACATTTTTGAAACGATCAATTTTATATAAAAAAGTTTATCAATTAATTTATTTTATAAGACTCCTGTTCACAATCCACTTAATGTAGAACATTTTTCCAATGATTTTTTTTTAATTACTCTTCACGATCAATTGATTTTATATAAAAATATATAAAAAATGATCAAACTTTCTATAGAAAATTACTGTAACGATCAAGTTTCTATAGATAATTACTGTCGTGATCAAATGTCTATCAAGATCAATTTTCCCTAGAAAATGTCTGTCACGATCAATTCTCTATAGAAAATTACTGACACGATCAATTTTCAATAGAAAATTACTGTGACGATCAATTTTCTATAGAGAATTACTGTGACGATCAATTTTCTATAGAAAATTACTGTGACGATCAACTATCTATAGAAAATTACTGTCACTATCAATTTTTCCTAGAAAATTACTGTCAAGATTATTTTATATAGAAAATTACTGTCACTATCAATTTTTCATAGGAAATAATTGTCAAGATTATCTTTTTTATTAAAAATTATTGCCACGATCAGTTTCTTACAAATAGTTCTCTCATAAACAAAAATTACTGTCAAGATTAATTTCCTATAAAAAATTACTTTCATGATCAATTTTCTATAGATTACTTTAATTACTTTTCACGATCAATTTATTTTATATAAAAATTTCTATCCCTGATTAATTTATACAAAACAATTTCTGTCATCGATAGACAACTTTTTATAAAATTTTTTGTTAAAATATATAAATTGTTTAATAATTTTTTTTTTTAACACGCCCCTGTTCTTTAACTACCTTCATATTCTCGAGTAATTGCAATGTGGCTACATTTAAGTCAAGTTAATGAGGCGTTAAAATGGAAACTGTTGCTCATTTTAGTGAAGCTACCGCACACAAATACAATGCAGTTACGAAAACTTTTCCCAGTTAAATATTATTGGTACGAGTGTATTGCTGTTGTACAATAAAAAGTAATCAACAAACAAGATGAAACTAACTTGGACAATTGTTTTAACGTTAGTGTTGTTGTTTGTTTTATTTTTTTTTGCCAGAAAACAAACGGCCACACTGAAAGTGTTCAACCAAAGTGTTGCTGTGAATGAAAATTTTATATACAGTTTTTTTTTGTTTTGTTTGTTTTCGAAAGCAACAGCAATTTACACCTGTGCCCCATGGGAGTTGTATACACACATACATATATACAAACAGCATACGCTGTGGAAATCACTTGCAGCTTTTTTTTAATGCAATATTTTTTATTTATTCTCTCGCCACAAATAGTAAGCAAAAAAGTTGCCTGATTTAATGACGAAATCATTATTATTTATATTTATATTAATATGCGTGAAAGATAATCTACTTTCTAAAGGTGTGTCTGTGTGCTTTAGCTTATTTTTATTTTTATTTATGTCTTAGTAGGCATCTGTAAGCCACGTTGCATTTAGCTTTTTTCATTTTTATTTTTCTTTTACGGTCTGTTGGTAATTTAGTTTTTATTTTCAGTATTTTTTGATTTTGTTATAAAATCTTAGCCATAAAATTAAATTGCCATAAAATGGGGTTTGCCTGTTTTGCCTTGGAGTTTAGTCATTTGGTTGTTTATGTTTTTATATGTTTCTTTAAAAAAACAAAGTCGTTAAATTGTGCGGTAATTTGTGGCACAGGCTTTAGCATTTATTAAATGCTAAAGGATGTATTTTCTTCTGTTTTTTTTCTAACTCACGTGTTTGTATTTGTTAATTTTATGTAAATTATATTTCAAGTAACAGTTGGATTTAAAAGAAAATAAATGTAGTTTTTAGTTTAAGATAAAGGCTTAAATAAAATTTTAAAGTTGTCTTTAAAATTTTTTAATTTCTATAGAAAATTTCTTCCTAGATCAAAATTTTATACAATATTTCTAACAAGATCAATTTTGTATATAAAATTTCAGTTATTTTTCAGCATAAAATCATTTTCTGTTTAACTAATACTTTCACCTTTAACATTTTGTAGAATAAATCATCTACGATTAATATTCATTGCAGAATTTTAGCATCGATTTTTTTAAATAAAAAATATTGAGTCACCATCTATTTCCCATAGAAAATGCTGCTACGATCAGTTTCTTAAAAAATATATTTTTTTATATTACTTCACCATCATTATCCTGTAGAATAATACAATCACAATTAATATTCTATAGAAAATTTCTACATTCATTAGTTTTCTAAAGAAAATTTAAATATAAATATTTAATTATTATCAATTTCCTATAAAAATGCAACAACTATCACTTTTCTATAAAAAAAAATTACAGTCACGATCAATTTTTTTTAAGATTAATGTCATGATAATTTTTTGGATAAATTTTCTAAAGAAAATTACTGTCACGATCAATTCTCTAAAGAAAATTACTATGACGATAAATTTTCTATAGTAAATTATTGTCACGATCAATTTTCTATAGAAAATTGATCGTGAGAAAATTACTCTCACGATCATTTTTCTATAGAAAATTACTCTCACGATAAATTTTCTATAGAAAATTACTCTCACGATCAATTTTTTATAGAAAATTACTCTCACGATCAATTTTCTATAGGAAATTACTCTCACGATTAATTTTCTATAGAAAATTACTCTCACGATCAATTTTCTATAGAAAAATACTCTCACGATCAATTTTCTATAGAGAATTACTCTCGCGACCAAATTTCTACAGAAAATTACTCTCACGAATAATTTTCTGTAGAAAATGTCTGTCACGATAAATTTTTTGTAGAAAATATCTGTCACGATAAATTTTTTGTAGATAATTACTGTTACGATCAATTATCTACAAAAATAAAGTCAAGATCGATTTCCTAGGAAGTAATTGTCAAAAATTTTGACCCTAATCATTTTTCTATATAAAATGTCTACAACAATAAATCGTCTAAAGAAATTTGCTATTGCGATCAATGTTATAAAGAAATAAGTATAAAACATTTTGAGCTGAAATCAATTTTTCAAACAATTTTAAAGAGATATTCTATAGAAAAAAATTTTACCACGAAAAATTTTCTGTATAAAATTTCCGAGACGGACATTGATAGACAAAGTCTATATTTGTCTGTATTGACCAATTTTTTATAGAAAATATTTTACACAACCAATTTCCTTGAGGAAAGTTTTGCTACGAAATAACGTAACATTTAGACACGATCGATATTCTATAGAAATTTCAACAGCGAACAATATCTTGAAGAAAATTTCTGAAGTGATAAATTTTATTCACGATAAATTATTTTAAAATTTATCCACAATAAATTATTAAAGAAAATTTCTGATATGATCAAACTTGAATCGAAGATTTCTGTTAAAAAAATTTCAATTTTCTAATGAAAATTTTTGACACGGTCAATATTTTACAGCTATAGATTTCTTATATGAGTAATTTTGATCGTATACGATTATTTTATAAAAAATAATAATATTTTCTTAATTTCTACAGGAAATTTCAGCCGTCATCTTTGCTTTGAATCACTTCTTAAGTGATAAATTTTCAATTATTTTGTTGTAGGAAACTTACAATACGATAAATTTTATAACAAATAATATTGCCACGATCTATTTACATAACAATTATTTAGTTGACTATTTTCTACAGAATATTCTTGTAAGAAAAATTCTGAGACAATGATTTAGATAATTTTTTATAGAAAATTTTCAAACACGATAAATTTTCAAATAAAAATGAATTGATTTCTTTTTCAAATAAATTTCCAGAGAAAATTCCTGTTGAGGTCTTTTTGTAAGAAATTGTATTTGTGATTGGTGTTCTTAAGAACATTGCTCTCACGATCAAGTTTTTTTCGATTTTCATCGAAAGATAAATAAAGGCAATTCCTTTAGTTTTTATACCAATTTCATATAAAAATGTTATATGAAATTGGTATCAAAAATAATTGATATGAAATTATTACACTATCCAACAAAAAGAGAAAAAATTCGCTAAACAAAAACCGGATGATATACATCTGATGCCATAAATTTAAGGAAAAAATCTGCGTTTTTAGTTTTTTAATTCTTGATCCTGTGTCATTTTAAAAGGACTTCAAGTTTTAAAAAGTACATTTTTCAAAAAATATTCTAAAATACTCTTACTAATCAAACGTGGCCTCCGGTATAATATTCGATTTAACTAAGTCCTTATGTCCGTCCATCTGTGTGCCCATGTAAAGCTTGTTCGCTTGATACAGGTCGCAATTTTCAAGATAATTTGATGACAAATTTAGCATATAGACTTCATTCCATCTAAGGACGACCCCATACCATTCTATCGTCTAGACCCCATACCACTAGAATAGAGCTTTTGAGCTCATAATTATGTTTCATGTAGTAGTATGTCAACCAAAATCGGCGAAACTTACTTTTATAGAAGTTTAAATGGCATAGACGACTTTTGCAATAGTCCGGCCTTATTTGTCCTCAGCCCCCATACAAACACCAATTTAGAAAAGGACTTGAAGATCAAAACTAACTTCAATACTCAGTGGTAGTGTAGGTGGCCTGATTATAAATTCATACTTGTTTAGTCATACGTTTAAGCTTTAGATTAATTCCTTGACAAGTAAATCTATTTAGTTTTAAGGCCTTAAAGGTTGTCTTAATTAGAAGATAAATATTTTTCATTCCTTAAGCAAAACTAAGATAAACAGACATTTTAATCATAATATATTTAAATTCGTTTAAACTGTTCTATTTAAGTAACTTAAATCATGCTCCTTTTCAAAACCACTACCACTAATAAACAACATTATCGCCTTCATTATTTTCTTCAGAATACTGATGATAATGATCATTAGGATATAAAAAAGTTTTTTTTTTTATAACCAACATGGTTTTAATTGGCCGGCATTATATGTTTATAGTTGTGTTTGTAAAGCACAGAAATTTTGATATTAAAAATTATCCTTCTGTCACTTTGTCTATATAATATTTCGAACGATTCGTGTAAGAAGTAGTGGTTCATATCCCAGCAGTTTGACGGGACACTCCCGAATTAACCACTTAACCTACCACTTGTGGTGGCCCCTAGCCACCTGACTACCCAGGTGACCAACCATTTTAACATGGGCTTGTCCTTCGAGGAAGTCAATCGTCATTCTACACCCTACAAAGACTCAGTCAAATGACGGTCAAAAATAGTCAAAGGATGATAATCTCCAAATGGGTTCTTGAAGGTCAGTCACACTACTAGCTATTTAACTGGCGATACTTTTTTTGCTACAAAACTAGGACATGGACGTGTTCTAGGATAGTGACGATTTAATTTTATTCTTGATGAATGGCCTAAAACTTGCGAATTGGACCCAACAGGTGGTAAGGTATTAATGAAAATAAAGGTTAAAAATTTCAAATGTCTGCTCTCTAGAATACTATGGGATATCAATGTGACGATTGACCCGAAAATTTATAAATTTGAGTCAACCAGATTGTGGTATATTAGTAGAAAGTAACAATCATTTCGGAAGTTCAATAAAAACAATTCTTATTACTTGGAGACAGTAAAGAGACGATTGCCTCCGATCTCGCTTACAAAGGGGACTCTAAGTGACAACTGTCTTCATTCTCGATTACAAAGAGTTTATTTGTGACGAAAGACCAAAAACATACGAATTGGAGTCAGCCAGGTGGTAAGATATTAATGGAACTAAAATTTAAAAATTTCAAGTGTCTACTCTCTAGAATACTAGGGATAATTATGTGATGATTGACCCGAAAGATATAAATTTGAGTCAACCAGATGGTGGCATATTAGTAGAAAGTAATAATCATTTCTCAAAATACTACTTTCGGAAGTACAAAAAAAGAAGCAACTGTTAAGAGTATAATCTCTAGGTTACTTGAGGACAGTAAAAAGACGACTGTATCCGCTCCCGCTTACAAAGAGGACACTAAAGTGACGTCTGTCTTCATTCTCGATTACAAAAGGTACAAAACTTAAACCCAAAACTTAAGAATTACAATCATCCAAGTGGTTAACAATTAGTGGAAATTATTGACTTTTTCGTATGCATTGACTCTTTGTCAAACTGCTGGGATTCGACACAAGTCCTAAAACTTCTTACGAAAAAACACCCCGTATTCATAAAGATATTGATCGTTTATTTGAGGTTTATTATACACGTTTAGAATCGAAAATTCTAGCAATAAACCATCAATAACTTTATTAAGCATTTATAAATATGAGGATAAAATGTTAATAGAGCAACCTTTTGAAAATCTCTTTCAAATAAACTCGTTGTAGTGTGTATCATATTGTCTCTACTTTCTTGTTGTTTTCATTTCACCAACACATAGTAGTTTTTGTTGTTCTTTTATGACAAGTGAAAAATCGCTGAAATAAAACTCTTTATTAAAATTTTTCCACAATGAGTAGAAAAATAAAGTGCAAAACTTTTCCACTAAAATAAAATATTAAAGTTAAAACAGCAAAACGAGAAAAGTTTCTGAGATTTCAACACCATATAAACGAGAGTTGCTTCCAGTGAAACTTGATACAGTGGTTATGATTTGAAAAAATTTCACTAAAATTAAAAGATATTCAAATATGTTGAAGCAAAGAATTTAAAATTCATAAAGAATTGTGTTTGTTGGTTCTGGGTTCGATTCCCAGGAGAGGCTATGTTTTAGTTTTAAGTCTTTAGTTTTCTTCGTCTTAGTTATTCTAAACGTTTATAATGTAAATATTAAATATTATTTTAATTTATTCACATAATTACACCCCACTGTATTTTGTATTTAGTGCAACTAGTTTATGTTAATAAAAATTTGTGTTCTATTTGCAACAAGTAGACAAGGATAAACTTTTTATATTTTTCGGGTAGTTTTAAATTTTGTACGAAATAAAATTAATGTTCATAAAAACTAATAGAGACAAGTTTTGTTTTAACATGATCCAAGAAACAAAAAAAAAAAAAAAAACAAACAACTTGTTGCAATAAAATAAATGAATATTTAATGATTATTAAAATTGTACACATATTGCCAACTATTAAATAGTAATTAAAATGAACGCAACTAATTTAAAAGCTATAATAAACTAAATGGTAAATTATCTTTACTAAATAGAAGTAATTCCAAAACCCTATAATGAAATGAAATCACTTAGAAAAATGTATGTAGATCCTGAACATCATTCTTAAGAAAGTACAAACTTTATTTTAGCTCTTTAAAAGTATGATTTTCTTAATAAAATGTTTTTCATATAAATAATAAAAAAAATATTGAAAATTATAAAATTTTCAATATTAAACTTTCACTTAACAATTATTAGCAATATCCTTACAATTATAAGTAGTTGTTGTTATTTGATACAAGCTACTTGTATTTTAATCAGTGTTATGTTCAAACTTTTTAATCACTTGACAAGTTTTCATCATCGTAAAATTGTTAGAAAAAGAATTAAAAACATAAAACTTGAGAATTAAGGTTGTAAGGAAATATTATACAAGGCATGAAATAGCTCCATTATGACCAAATGATGTTAGTTTTTCAAGGCTAAATATTTCTGAGCTGTAAGAATCAATTTGACTTGAATTTTCATATAAAGTTCGGTAAAATTTTGTTTTCGCATTCTTACAATTTAAGAAATTTCATAATTCTTTTATAAGTTACTACCCTAATATTCATGCAGTAAATTGTTCATGGTTGAATTTCGCTTAAAGGATATAAACTGCTTAAAAATTATTTTGTAAAACTATTTTGGTTGTTTTTGTAGTTTTTTTGTTGTTCTTAAATGTCTTGTGGGTAAGTGGCAATGTTAAAATGTTTAAATACAAAATATTGTGCAACATATTTATATGGTTACTCGCAGACAACTCATACGCAATCTTTATGGTTTGACTGGATTTACAGTGAAAGGAAAATTATATACGAACATCTCTTATAGACTTAAGTTCAGAACATTGACAATAGATCGGACTTCATACAGGTAAGAGTACCTATAGACTAGCCTCAACCCAACATAAAACTAGGTTCGTCCGTAGACTACAGTTGGCTATACTCTATACTAGATTATAGACTAGACTATAGACTAAACTATAGACTAGACTATAGACTAGACTATAGACTAAACTGTAGACTAGACTATAGACTAGACTATAGGCTAGACTATAGACTAGACTATAGACTAGACTATAGACTATAGACCAGACTATAGACTAGACTATAGACTATAGACTAGATTATAGACTAGACTATAGACTAGACTAT
>NC_060951.1:36415992-36418192 GCF_022045245.1 Lucilia cuprina | reverse complement strand
CTAAATAACTAAATAACTAAATAACTAAATAACTAAATAACTAAATAACTAAATAACTAAATAACTAAATAACTAAATAATTAAATAATTAAATAACTAAATAACTAACTTACTAACTGACTAACTAACTAACTAACTAACTAACTAACTAACTAACTAACTAACTAACTAATTAACTATCGCGCCTGCGCCAATACAATCGCCTCAGAATCACTTTCTCTAATTGTTCCAATAAACCTTGTGCGCACTCTACAATTTGCAAGATAATTTTGTACATACTCTTCTTTTGGTTCAAGGACGAATGCCGTAAAAAAAAGGTGGAAATCGGTCCAATATTTAGCTTAGCTCTAATACAACAGTATCCCCCGAATATGGGTTTTTGGCTCATAATTACATTAAATGTTTTATAATGTCACAAAAATCGACAAAACTTAGTTTTATATGATCGCGTTGCATTTGACCCTAGCCCCCATACAAACTTCCTTTAAGAAAATAACTTCAACGTAAGAATTCTCTTATAAACACGAATAATACGATTAAATTCTATATAAATAACTTTGAAGTAGACGTTTGTTCCTCTCCAATTTTTTAAGGATAAGTCTATATTTTCATCCTTACTTCCCTTATGGAGAATCTTATTTTTGGACAACAATAAGTAAAAATATTACGGAATTAGGTTATAAACAAATTGAATGTTTTATTTGAAAAAAAAATTAAATTTTTGACATATTAACTAATGTAGGGTACTATATGCTCAGCTATGACCGAGTATAAATTCATATTTGTTTTTTTGCTTATATAATGTGATAATCGCAGTATGTACGATAATAATATATGAGGTGACGTATACGTAATATGTTTCTTGTTGAATGAATGAAATGTTGCTCATACGTGTAAATAACTGATTGATTAGTTTAATGAGAAAGCTAAGTTTTCAATATTTATTCAATTTTTATAGAGTAAAATTTTCCAATAATATTTAACTCTTACAGAAATTTTCTGTAGTAAATTCAACTTAAATAGAATAAAACATCCCACAGTCCAGCTCTTACACAGCAAAATTTTTTACAGAAAATCGGTTAATATTGATTTGTAAAGAAATTCCCCATTTCGTAGGGGAAAAAATATAAAGAAATTAAAAAAAGGCTAAACGAAATTGTCTTACAAAACAACTAAACAGAATAATTTCGAAAGATAATTTCATAATCTGCAACAGAATTTTAGCTAAAGCAGATTAATCTGGACAAATAAGAGATATTCTTCAAAAAATACATAAAATACATACGGTAAATGTATCCTATTATTAATGTTATTAAATTTAACTTCACTTTAACCACTGTTCCTTATACTCATACAATGTCCCCAAAAAAAAATTACATTTTTTACTTTGGTCTATAAGCTCATACATACTAGAACATCATAAACCATGTAAGCTGAGATTTGTTAGTGATTTTCACATGTTAACTATGTTTGTTGCTTTTATTTTTATTTTCTTTTAACTCTATTTTTTCTTTTTAAACTCCAATTTTGCGGCCATAAAACTTTAGTAAAAAAAACACAATAAGAGCAAAGAAAAAACTCTAGAAAACATATATAAACGTTTGATGTTGATTAAAATGGGAGCCATGTGTGTTCGATTACACTCATAGAAAAATATAGACTCATATATGTAACGATATACACTCACACATTTTAACATATATGTTTGAAATACTGTACCATATACACTTATGTATATGTATGTTCTCTAAGAGCTTTTCAAAGATTTAATGCACGTTTTTATTTCACTTTTTTTGGCTAAAAGTAGAATATAAATTTTGGCTAAAGAGTTGTATGAAAACATTCTATCACACGCATAAACTTAAAAACACACATTCGTACAAATGATGACAATGTTAAAAAAAAGTTGTAACATATACATATTCACAAACACGCAAACCAAAAGCAACAAAAAACGACATCATAACAATTTACTAAAAGTATTAAAGTTGACACAAGAGGATTAACAAGTATATAAAACAAAACACATACACATGAAAAAAAATAAAATTAAATGTTCCAACAATAATGGTCAACATTTTTGAAATATTGAATTCTAGTCTATAGTCTAGTCTATAGTCTAGTCTATAGTCTAGTCTATAGTCTAGTCTATAGTCTAGTCTATAGTCTAGTCTATAGTCTAATCTATAGTCTAGTCTAT
>NC_060951.1:36400818-36415892 GCF_022045245.1 Lucilia cuprina | reverse complement strand
AGAACTGAACTAGAACTGAACTAGAACTGAACTAGAACTGAACTAGAACTGAACTAGAACTGAACTAGACCTGAACTAGAACTGAACTAGACCTGAACTAGAACTGAAAATTATCTCTGTTTTCATTAAAAATTTTCGACATTTCAAAAATATTTTGGCATAGAAAATTATCCATTTTCTTTCCTTTTTTGTTACCTTATATGTAGGTATGATAGGTAGGTGTATGTACATATGTATATGAATATTTATAAAGGTATTTGTATGCTTGTGTGATTATATTTCTAAATACAATATTTTCTTCTAAAAGTTTTATCGCTTTATCACAATCATAATAATAATAATGTTGACGACGATACTGGTGGTAGTGATAAGCATCTGGAAGTGTCATAATGGTGTGATAATAACAATTTTTATAACGCACTTTATTAACCGCATGATATCAACTACAAATGCGAAAAACAACTCACACACTCATAAATGAATATAATGACAGAGATACGTTTGAGTAAATGTTTTGATCTTTTCCTTTTATATTTAAAGAAAAATAATAATAAAAAAAAACAAATGTATTTTGAGTTTTATGTTTTTTATTATTATTTTTATGAAGTTATTTTTCTCTATAATTTTATGACTTTAGAAATGTATAGCGAGTTTTAAATTAAAGTATACACTTATGATAAATATTTATAGTTAGACATATAAACTTTATTAGAGGGAGTTTGTTGTTAATAAATTAAAGTTTACAAACGATAAAAATTTTCTATATTCTTTAAAAAGAAATTAAATTTGGAAAAATCTTAAATTAAAATTTTAATTCTAAAACATGTTTTACAACAAAAAGGACGTAAAGCACTAAAGCCTTACTTCCTTAAACACCATTTACTTTTCAGTCATGCAGCACTAAAACCTACAAACATAAACCATGTAAAACTCTTCTTAAACCATTCAATTGCATGAATGAACACTTAATACTCCCCAGTCTAAGAAATCCAGAACAAAAAAGAGCTAAATCTTATAAATACAAAATAGAATGTATTACAAGGAAAAAGTACAAATTGGTCTATTGTGTACAATAAGTTGAATGCCACAAAATGCTTCGTGTCTTTATGAGACGCTTTAGAGTACAAAAAAACGCAAAAAGACATAAAGCAAAAAGTGCAAGATTTTCTGTAAAAGAACAGTTATTCTTGTACTTCTTTTTAAGAGAAAAAAGGTAAAGAATTAAATTAAGTATCCGCAACAATAGTTAATTTTGAAATAAGTAACTATTAGTAGATTATGGTTCACCAAAAGATTTGTTGTAATTCGAGTTCTTAAGAAAAAGGCAAAAAATAATAAATAAAATGGGGATACAAAAACAGGAAAAGGAAATGAATAAACTTCATATGTGTGGTTAAATCAAAAGGACTTATATGTGGCAAAATTACTTGTAATGTAAAGATATAAAGGAAACCATTTAAATGTTTTTTTTTAATATTTGAAATTCAATATTTAATTTATTGTAATCAATAATATATATTTTTTTATTTATTTTAAAGAAAATTTTCAAAAAAAATCTTTTTATCAAATTTTTTTCTTTTATAGAAAAATTTTCTTTTTTATAGAAAATTTTCAAAATTTTTTTTTCTTTTATAGAAAATGTTCAAAAAATTTGTCATTCTTGTGTAGAAAATTTACAAAAATTTGTCTTTCTTTTGTAGAAAATTTTCTTTTATAGAAAATTTTCAAAATGTTGTTTTTCTTTTATAGAAAATTTTCAAAAATTTTGTCCTTCTTTTATAGAAAATTTTCAAAAATTTTGTCTTTCTTCTATAGAAAATTTTTAAAAAATTTCTCTATCTTTTAGAGAAAATGTTTGGAAAATTTCTGTTTCTTTTTGAATAGAATATTTAAAAAAAATGTTCTTTCTTATTTATGAAAAATTTATCTTTCTTTCGGAAAATTTATCTTTATTTTGTAGAAAATTTTTGAAAAATTTACTATTTTTTTAAAAGAAATTTTTCGAAAAATGTTTCTTTCTGTTATAGAAAAAATTCAGAAAATATGTCTTTATTTTAAAGAAAATTTATCTTTCTGTTAAAGAAAAATTACGTAAATTTTCTAATCTTTCAAAATATCTCTTTTTTGCGGCAAATTTCACATTTTCAGAAAATTTCACTTTTATTGCAAAAAATACATTTATATTTATACTTCATTTTACTATAGAAACTTTGACAAAATATTTCTTTAAGAAAATTTTCAAAATATTTATTTTTTAAAGAAATTCTTAAAAAATTTTACTTTTTCTACATCATCTTTAGAGATTTTCACTCTTTATAAAAAAGATATCAATTTTCATGAGATAAAAGAGTAAATTTATCATTTCTATATAAAATCTTAAAAAATCTTTTAAAAAATCATATTTTTTCAACAAATTGTTCGTAGATTTTTCTTGCGTATACGAAATTTGCAAGAATTTCCTCTTTTTATAAAAAAATTCGAACTTTAAATTTCTATATTCACCAAAAACTGACCTTTACTTTTATTTCCAATTAATTGTCCCGAAAAAACACAACTACAACAAAATTAAACTAGTCTCATAAATGTCTTTCTAACAAGCAACAATAATACTTTTTACATGTGTAAACTTACAATCATAAAGAAAAGTTTATATTACAATATAATGTCTATGACATTTGACCAAAAACATATTTATAATAAATAAGTTTGCAAGAAAAAACTTTTCACAAACTCTTTTTGCGCCAAACTCACAAAAGTTGTATCGAGAGCAGGGTTTTCAATACACTAATTTTTTTGTCGAATTTGCAGGATTTGTAAAAATTCTCAGTTTATAACAACGGCATTATTGAAAAGCTCCTAGATTTTTAATTATTAAAACAAGAAAATATTTAAAATAATTTAGATTAAGTCTCTATTCAAAGAGAAATTTAAGAAAAAAATCTCGTGAATTAAGAACCCTATATAAATATGTATTCTAACACAAAAAAAGGAAAACATTCCACATTCTTGTGCAGACAAAGTAAATAGAATAAAATTTATTAGATCTAGAAAATAAAGTAGCAACAAAAAGTTTCTTTTACAAACAACAAATTGAATGTAATTTGTAAACAATAAATGAAAAGGACACATATTTTAGCAAAAGTGTCCAAATTTATTAAAAAAAAAAATAAGCAGGATAAAAGTGAAAATGTACCAAAAAAATATTTATAAAATTAAAAACTGAAATGTATTTAGCATTTTAAAAAGTTAGGGGTACCAACCAAAAAATACCCTACACCAAATGTTGACATTATTTCTAAATTAATGTGAGATTCAAATATAATATTTTTCAGTTCTAGTTCAGTTCTAGTTCAGTTCTAGTTCAGTTCTAGTTCAGTTCTAGTTCAGTTCTAGTTCAGTTCTAGTTCAGTTCTAGTTCAGTTCTAGTTCAAATCTAGTTCAGTTCTAGTTCAGTTCTAGTTCAGTTCTAGTTCAGTTCTAGTTCAGTTCTAGTTCAGTTCTAGTTCAGTTCTAGTTCAGTGCTAGTTCAGTTCTAGTTCAGTTCTAGTTTCATTTATGTACTAGTTTAAAAAACCCCCTTCCCTTTTTTCCGAAATGTTTTTTTTTCATTTACATTTGTAACTCTTGTTACATGACAAAAAGTATAATTTCTATATGTTTATTACCATTTTTTCTTAAAACTTTATATGTCTTCTTGTGCAATTGTAATAAAAATCCACATTTATAATTCGCACATTTAACGTTGTTAACCTGCTCATCATCAACATCGGTAGTGGCAATAGTGAAAAGCACTTTCATCTACTTCACACTACACTGTGTAACTTTATATAGTTATATGTGAGATAAAAGACTTAAATAAATTTTATAAAACATGAACCTTATGACGGGTCACATGCTTAACAAGAGACTGAAATAAAATAAAATTGTAAAAAAAAGAAAACGAATCTAGTTGTTAAAAAAAATAATCATAATAATACGACAACGACTACAATTCATACAATGACAACGTTTTGCATTTTTTAGTTCTATTTAAGCTCATAAAAATATAAAAGAATTTTCATGATTTCATTTTGCAATTTAATATTATTATTAGTATTTTTTTCTTTTTGGAAGAAAAATATACATACATGCTCAACACCAACACTAGCATTACTTTAAAAATACATGTGCTCTTTAGAGACAACATTTATACCATTTATGTTTAGATCCTTAATATACATATGTGCATTCACCTGTCTCTGTGTGTAGTTGCGAAAATATTTTTGTATATTTTAAGGAGATTTCATTTTATCCACATCTCTCTCTCTCTCTCTCTCTCTAAATCTCTCCCTGTTCTTCCTTTTTATATTTATGTTTATCTGTTGGGTGAATATGTATGTGTATTTGCATTTAGAAATCGGTACATTCAGTCTTACATCCGCTGTGATTTGATTTCCTTTTGCCATTCTATTCATCGTCAACAGGAACAGGATCTTAACCGTAGTTTAAAGTGTTGAATCGTTCAGTGAGTGTGTAGTAGTAATAGTTTTTTTGTCGCTGTTGTATTTATTTGGTTATTGTATTATAGAGGTGTTAGTACATGTATATATAATTTTGATATAGTTATACATATATAATGGATGTTTGTATGTAGCTACTAGCCGAAACTAGATAGAGATTCTTAAATATATTTTAAATGTAATATGAACAAAAAATTAAAGAAATTTTTTATAAAATTTTGGTTAAAAACTTTACTTACTCTTAATATTATTTGTGTGCAGTTATTTCTCTAGATAATAAATCCTGCAATGAAAGAGAAATTTCTTTAAATTTAGTAGAAAGGATTTGATTTTCTATAGAAAATGATTGCTTTGAGAAACAGAAAAATTTTGCTCTAAAAGAGTATGATTTTCTATAGAAAATTTTTACTCTAAAAGAGTATGATTTTCTATAGAAAATTTTTACTCTAAAAGAGTATGATTTTCTATAGAAAATTTTTACTCTAAAAGAGTATGATTTTCTATAGAAAATTTTTACTCTAAAAGAGTATGATTTTCTATAGAAAATTTTTACTCTAAAAGAGTATGATTTTCTATAGAAAATTTTTACTCTAAAAGAGTATGATTTTCTATAGAAAATTTTTACTCTAAAAGAGTATGATTTTTCTATAGAAAATTTTTACTCTAAAAGAGTATATGATTTTCTATAGAAAATTTTTACTCTAAAAGAGTATGATTTTCTATAGAAAATTTTTACTCTAAAAGAGTATGATTTTCTATAGAAAATTTTTACTCTAAAAGAGTATGATTTTCTATAGAAAATTTTTACTCTAAAAGAGTATGATTTTCTATAGAAAATTTTTACTCTAAAAGAGTATGATTTTCTATAGAAAATTTTTACTCTAAAAGAGTATGATTTTCTATAGAAAATTTTCTAAAAGAGTATGATTTTCTATAGAAAATTTTTGCTCTAAAAGAGTATGATTTTCTATAGAAAATTTTTGCTCTAAAAGAGTATGATTTTCTATAGAAAATTTTTGCTCTAAAAGAGTATGATTTTCTATAGAAAATTTTTGCTCTAAAAGAGTATGATTTTCTATAGAAAATTTTTGCTCTAAAAGAGTATGTTTTTCTATAGAAAATTTTTGCTCTAAAAGAGTATGATTTTCTATAGAAAATTTTTGCTCTAAAAGAGTATGATTTTCTATAGAAAATTTTTGCTCTAAAAGAGTATGATTTTCTATAGAAAATTTTTGCTCTAAAAGAGTATGATTTTCTATAGAAAATTTTTGCTCTAAAAGAGTATGATTTTCTATAGAAAATTTTTGCTCTAAAAGAGTATGATTTTCTATAGAAAATTTTTGCTCTAAAAGAGTATGATTTTCTATAGAAAAATTTTGCTCTAAAAGAGTATGATTTTCTATAGAAAATTTTTGCTCTAAAAGAGTACAAAAAAAGAAAATCATGGCTCCTTGAAAGAATGTAAATCTTTGGACTGCGGGAAAATCCTTTTTTGAGACTCTCTGTTGAAAATGGATATTCACCCCATCTTCATCTCTTTTCCATCCTGTCATATATGAAAATTTATATATTTTTTTCCAAGATTTATAACTCCATTCGTGACAAATTGAAAGTGAAAAAAGAAGAAATTATGGAGTAAGAAAAAATTTCTATAAAGAAAAATGAAATCAAGTTCAGGGCATAAATGTCTGTTGATGTGCAAAATGTAGAGTTGAAAACAAGAAAAACTAAAAAAATCTAAATAAAAATGTTCCTAAAAAAAAATCCAACAAATCTTTTTATTCGAATGCAGACAATACACAGCGTAATGGCTGTGAAAAGTAGACTAAAAAAAAGAAATTTTGAAAAAAACTACATAAAGAAAAATGTAGATACAGATGATATGAAAATTTACAAATAATAGACTCAAAAATGTGTTCACAAATATGAATATAAATTGAATTTAACACTCAAAAAGTTTACGTAAAGTGTAAATCGCATTTATATTCATTTGACCATGAAATCAAGTGTACAAAAGAGAAATGCATATATTTGAAAAGAAAATTTAAATTATGATTTTGAAAGTTCGAAAGAAAGTTGATTTCTTTTTCGTTTAAAACAATTTTTCCAAATTTATGTTTTAAATTTATAAAGACGTTTGTTTTTTCACTTGGTGGTAAAATTATGAAGCTGTTTTAGCACATGTGTTATTGACACCTTCAAAAAATAAAAGCAACATTTTTAATTAACTTTCTTTGATCATAGCTAAAAATTCAACAAGAATTATATTTTTTAGTAGATTTTTGCTCTAAAAGAGTATGATTTTCTATAGAAAATTTTTGCTCTAAAAGAGTATGATTTTCTATAGAAAATTTTTGCTCTAAAAGAGTATGATTTTCTATAGAAAAATTTTGCTCTAAAAGAGTATGATTTTCTATAGAAAATTTTTGCTCTAAAAGAGTACAAAAAAAGAAAATCATGGCTCCTTGAAAGAATGTAAATCTTTGGACTGCGGGAAAATCCTTTTTTGAGACTCTCTGTTGAAAATGGATATTCACCCCATCTTCATCTCTTTTCCATCCTGTCATATATGAAAATTTATATATTTTTTTCCAAGATTTATAACTCCATTCGTGACAAATTGAAAGTGAAAAAAGAAGAAATTATGGAGTAAGAAAAAATTTCTATAAAGAAAAATGAAATCAAGTTCAGGGCATAAATGTCTGTTGATGTGCAAAATGTAGAGTTGAAAACAAGAAAAACTAAAAAAATCTAAATAAAAATGTTCCTAAAAAAAAATCCAACAAATCTTTTTATTCGAATGCAGACAATACACAGCGTAATGGCTGTGAAAAGTAGACTAAAAAAAAGAAATTTTGAAAAAAACTACATAAAGAAAAATGTAGATACAGATGATATGAAAATTTA
Source organism: Lucilia cuprina (assembly GCF_022045245.1). Taxonomy (NCBI): domain Eukaryota; kingdom Metazoa; phylum Arthropoda; class Insecta; order Diptera; family Calliphoridae; genus Lucilia; species Lucilia cuprina. The sequence goes on along the minus strand of NC_060951.1, from coordinate 36,408,486 downwards.
CAAATAATAGACTCAAAAATGTGTTCACAAATATGAATATAAATTGAATTTAACACTCAAAAAGTTTACGTAAAGTGTAAATCGCATTTATATTCATTTGACCATGAAATCAAGTGTACAAAAGAGAAATGCATATATTTGAAAAGAAAATTTAAATTATGATTTTGAAAGTTCGAAAGAAAGTTGATTTCTTTTTCGTTTAAACAATTTTTCCAAATTTATGTTTTAAATTTATAAAGACGTTTGTTTTTTCACTTGGTGGTAAAATTATGAAGCTGTTTTAGCACATGTGTTATTGACACCTTCAAAAAATAAAAGCAACATTTTTAATTAACTTTCTTTGATCATAGCTAAAAATTCAACAAGAATTATATTTTTTAGTAGAAGGTATAAACTCACGGTATCAAGAATTTATCACTTTATTTTAAATAAAATAGAATACGTCTATATACTGCAGATGTCTGTTCTTTTTCTACTACATTTTAAATCTTTATTAGACTATCTTTAGCAATTATAATCTCTTTGAAATTGATTTATTCATAAGCCCTTTCGGACTTCCAAAAATTGCCGTAGTGGACGGTATTTCACGTCCCCATGGCGAGGTATTGGTTAAAGTTTTCAACTAGCAATAATCGCACCTCAGTAAACACTTCATGGGTTACGATATTACCACTGCGCAAAGCTAATGATACTCTACTATGCTTCACTATTTAATTTAAAATTAAAATAAACTTTATGGGAATTAAAAACATAAGTTTTGTTAAAGAACTTAACTGAAAGCACGTTAAAAATAAGATAATAAGGGATGCTTCTAGAAAACGTTATCTTATAGCTTTTTTTATTTTTTCAATTAAATAACATATCTTTCAATATCTAAGGGGTAGTTTAGGTGCCATTGTAGAGAAACTTGTTTCGTTGCGATTTTGCAAAAAAAAAATTAAATATTTTGTGCAAAATGATTTTCGTTAGCATAACATTCATATGATCATAAGTATGTGTATAAAATCACAGTTATGTGCACCAGGACACAATAAAAAACGGACCAACTAATCGACAAACAAACGAGGCTAGGGATCAGACTACACTTTGGACTGGGACACAACTATTATCGAGGCTAAGACTATACACTAGATTAGGCTATACACCAGACCGGAGACTAGACTAGTCTCTGAATTATAGAGAACCCCAAAGACAATAGACTAGATTCAAGACTATAGATTATAGATCAAACTATTCTATGGCCCGGACTGTAGACGGGGCTATAGAACACATCATAGACCAGACTATAGACTAGACTATTCACTATACTATATTATGACTAGACAAGAATATATACTAAACTGTAGATTAGACTTTAAAATAGAGTTAGAATAGGCTTTTTATAATGGACGGAGTGATAGCGAGCTATCGACTAGTGGTTCACGCGATCCCCGTCAGACTAGACTATAGACCAGACTTTACACTGGATTAAAGACTAAACTTTACAAGACTATCGACTAGACTATAGACTTGACTATAGACTAGACTATAGAATAGACTATAGACTAGACTATAGACTAGACTAGAGACTAGACTTTAGACTAGACTATAGACTAGACTATAGACTGAAATATAGACTAGACTATAGACTAGACTATAGACTAGACTATAGACTAGACTATAGACTAGACTATAGACTAGACTATAGACTAGACTATAGACTAGACTATAGACTAGACTTTGTACTAGACTTATTTATTTTTAATTCAAAAGCAAATCATTAGTTATGTAACTACATGGATGCCTTAATACATATACATATGTATTTTAAAACATACTACATATAAATATATATTTTATATAGAAAATCTTGATTGTATTTTCGGGTATTTACACAGGAAACTCATTATACCAAATTTGCCTAAAGCCATAACAAAATAAAAATCCTTTTTTAGTTGTATTTTAAAACACCAAAAAGCAAAAGCAAATTTTAAAGTTTCAACAAATATATGTTACCCACATCCTACATACATATGTTTGTAGGTAGATAAACACACATGTAAATTTAAGATATTTTTATATAAATAATATAGATGCCAAATGATTGTAAACAAATTTTCAGTTATATTTTTGGTTTTTATCTTTTTTTCCTCGTCCCCTTTTTACTTTGCTGCTGTTCTTAGTATCACGGACGTTTACATCAATAAATCTTAAAGTCCTTTATAAACAAAAGAATATAAAATTATTTCTCCTTCTTTTTTTCGGATAAATTCCCTTAAATAAAAACCTTTTGATGTAACAATCAATGTTGTAAAACAAAATATATACAAATTGCTTTTGTTTTTATCCTTTTGCCCTGTTGTAACAGTTTTTCTTTAGAGTAAATCCTTTTTTGTTACATTCTGTGTAAAATAATAAAAATTTGTAAAATTTTAAAGTGAAAATTTATATACAAATAACAAATATATGTATGTTTTATGTTTGAGTGTATTTTTAGAATTTTTAAATTTTCTATATATTGGCCCATATATTTTCGTTTTTGGAAGGGTAAAGTTTGCTTTCGATTTTTTATGGTATTTTATATGTTCAAGATGGATTTTTTTCTATATTTATAACCCCTTTTTTGGCTTGCTTAAGAATCTCAGTAGCTTATTATATTAAATACAAGTTTATTTATCATGATGATTGTAAATTTCATAAATTTAGCATAAAGAAATTATCTGTTGAATATTTGTTTAAATTTCGTTTACAGTTTTTGGGAGAAAGTTAAGATGTTTAAACAAAATTGAATTGAATCTAGTTATACATCGTAGACTAATCGATGAAGAATTGAATAGTCAAGAGACCAAACCATAGCCAAACTATTAATCCATTGACTGTTCTAAAGATCAAGTCCACAGCCTAATCAATAGACCAGCCCTTAAGATCATCAATATACTAGTTCACAGACTAATGAATAGCCTAGTCCATTTTCTACTCAATAAACAAGTCTATAGTCTAGTCTATATATTGGTAAATAGATCAGATCATAGACTATCCCATAAAATAGTTAATAGACTTGTCTGTATACTAGAATATGTACTCAACTATAGATTACTCTATTGACCAGTCTAAGAAATACTATAAGAATAAAGTAGTCCCTAACCAAGTCCACATACTACTCTACGAATAAGGCTAATCTATTATCTGATATATGACCAAGTCTGTTAACTAGTTGATGTATATTTCTATGGACTAGTCTATAGAAGTCAAAATCCTGTAAATCATAAAAAATCCAGATAACCTGTTGCCGACTGATTTAAAGAATTTTTTACCAAATAAAGTTTGTTTTGCTAATTATAACCGATTGAAATTGATAAATTTATAAGCCCTTTCGGGCTTCCAAAAATTGCCGTAGTGGACGGTATTTCACGTCCCCATGGCGAGGTATTGGTTAAAGTTTTCAACTAGCAATAATCGCACCTCAGTAAACACTTCATGGGTTACGATATTACCACTGCGCAAAGCTAATGATACTCTGAAAAAGCTTCACTATATAGGTTGAATTTTAAATAAACTCTATGGGAATTATAAACATAATTCTGACACTAATAACTAGTAACAGGGAAACATCCACATTTCACTTCTTTGACTGGGGGTTGATAAACTATGCAGTCCAGTTGATTATTAACAACTACACTAAAAACTCGACTAATTAGTTACTTAAATAAAATATAATTTCATTAGAATTTTTTTCTGTCATTTTTTTTATTACTTCCTGATTATATATTTGTTTTCTTTTTTTGCTGCTGGTCTCATTGTTGTTATTTTTACCTTAATAAACTATGAAATGAATTGCTTTACACCAGACGGCTAGACGGCACAACAGCAGCATCAATACAGACACTGCAACGCACACACTGAACTCATAATAGAAAAAAAGTAAAAGTCGAAAAAAAATTTACTGTGTGTAACGGAAGTCACTTAATTTAAGTATTTTTTTCCATTTTCAGTTTCATTTATCCATTTTACAATTCATATCCGCATAAATGTAGAAGAAGAAAAAAAAACAATTCCAAAAACATCTTTATTTTTGTTATTTGCCAATATTTGATAGTGTCTGGTGAGAAGAGAGATAGAATGGAATATTGGTATGTGTAAGTGTTAAAATCAAATATGAGAAAAAATTCTGTAGTATACATTTACAAACACTTTAATATTCATATTAATTCAATGTATGTAAATCAGAGGTCGTTTCACAGAGCTATACCACTGTCAAATTTTCCATCTGTATTTTCTCTCAACGTGTGATGGTTTCATTACATATTGCGTATAGACGATCCCATCCATTCTCTTCTACACAATATTATGACAGATCATATTACTTGTGATATAATGTAAAAGTAGCGTAAGTTGTTAACACAATTTTAAACGAAAAATACATAAGTCGATTCTCTTTGTGACAATCCCTGTATTTGTGATATATATACGTGTGTAACTATATAAGTGGTTTTAATGCATGAGTGTATGTACAAGTATTTGTGAGTATTACAACAATATGCCCTTTTAAGTGCACTTGTTAGTTTGTGAATTACAGGGTGATAACTACAATAGCAACGACAACTTATACTTTTAACTATAACTAGAATTATTGTACGTTTCACAGTAGACACAATTAAGAAAAATTATGATAGAACTGAACTAAATTGGAACTGTACTAGAACTGAACTAGAACTGAACTAGAACTGAACTAGAACTGAACTAGAACTGAACTAGAACTGAACTAGAACTGAACTAGAACTGAACTAGAACTGAACTAGAACTGAACTAGAACTGAACTCGAACTGAACTAGAACTGAACTAGAACTGAACTAGAACTGAACTAGAACTGAACTAGAACTGAACTAGAACTGAACTAGAACTGAACTAGAACTGAACTAGAACTGAACTAGAACTGAACTAGAACTGAACTAGAACTGAACTAGAACTGAAGTAGAACTGAACTAGAACTGAACTAGAACTGAACTAGAATTTAACTAGATCCGAACTAGAACTGAACTAGAACTGAACAAATAATACTGTTAAAAAATTATTCTGCCACTTGAGCAAAAACTTTCATAAGACCTCAATTCCCTTTGCGTAACCCATTTGTAATAATTGATTACGTACGCATTTTTTTTATCAGTCCCACTGTCGTAAATCAGAACCTACTTCATAATATTTGTATTCATATGTAGTATGTATGTATGTTTGGTTATTTTTCTCTTTCTACTATTTTGGTCCTTTTTATATCCGCTTTTTTGGGTATGTATTTTGTGTTGTAATACATTCTCATCATTCGTATTCATTTATACAATATTTTTTATTATTATTGTCTTATTTGTCTCTCAACACATGTACATATGTGTAGGAATAGATGAACAAATGAATGAATAAATGACTATTTGTATGTATAGATAATGCAATTGACAAAATATGTTACCAACCTAATGAAAATACAAATTACTTCCGCACATTGGCACGTCCTCAAAAAAATGAAAAAAAAAAATATTATTAAAAAAAAAATTCAAAATAATAGAGACATTGTACATATAATAATGTAAGGAGCACATTAAAAGAGCAGCAGCGTTATGAATTTATTTTTAACTTTAAGAAATTTATTTACTTCGATTTATTCGTATAAGTTGTGTTCGATTATGACTTAAATTAAAAGCGCTTCAAATGTTATGTGTCCGGCAGTGGAAATTATTTATATTTTTCTACTTTCTTAATTCGATTACTTTTTAAGGAATGCCTACGATCTAGTACTGAACTACAACTGAACTGAACTAGAACTGAATTAGAACTGAACTAGAACTGAACTAGAACTGAATTAGAACTGAACTAGAACTGAACTAGAACTAAACTAGAACTGAACTAGAACTGAACTAGTACTGAAGTAGAACTGAACTAGACCTGAACTAGAACTGAACTAGAACTGAACTAGAACTGAACTAGAACTGAACTAGAACTGAACTAGAATTGAACTAGAACTGAACTAGAACTGAACTAGAACTGAACTAGAACTGAACTAGAACTGAACTAGAACTGAACTAGAACTGAACTAGAACTTAACTAGAACTTAACTAGAACTGAACCAGAACTTAACTAGAACTGGACTAGAACTGAACTAGAATTGAACTAGAACTGAACTAGAACTGATCTAAAACTGAACTAGAACTGAACTAAAATTGAACTAAAATATCAAATTATGTAAAAAAGTAGTAAAAACTTTGGTCAAAAATTATCACCGTTTGATTTTTTATAATTAAAATATCTAAAAATTATACTAATAGTACAATATTATAGTAATAGTCTTTCCTTCACCTAACCATTTCTTAGTTTTGCACAAAATCCTGTGATCATCAGTTTAACTGCCACAGCTTTTTTATGCGTAGTACAATCGTGGGTGGTATAAAAATAAAAAATGGAAAATGTATGAGGGTTTTTAGCAAAAACTAATTAAAACTTGTGAGACAAGCATTTTTCATAAAAAATAATACTCGCTCACACACATACAAAAACAAAGATTTTGAAAAAATCCGTAATACCTGTGTTGTGTTTATGTCTGTATTTGTATTTACGCTTGTATGTTTTACACTTAATAAGAACAAGAATAACATTGGGACAACAGCAATATGAGAAAAGACAAAGTTGATAAGCAGTGTAATAAAGGAGTGTAAGCTAAAGCATGTTCGATTTAATTTATGTCTGATAATGATCATCAGATGTAATATTTTCATCTTGTTTGATAGTTAATTTTGACAGAGCTTTTTGAAGCATAAAACTCTTTTAATACTCTGCCTTGATACAGCTCTACACTAAAAACTATATCCTAGATACTTTTTAAGCAACAAGTAAACAAACAATTTTTTAGTTACTTATCTCAACAGTATAACACAAAATCTAATAAAAATTTTCCTCAATTTTTTTACTCAACTTAAACCATCTCCTTTATCCACGCTTCTCAGACACATTTAAAGAACTCATAAGTTGTTTGTGTCACAGGTGGTAAATGAAATTGGAAAAAAAGTAATACACAACGACTGAATTGAGAAAATAATTCTAAAACTTTATACTATTACGAGGACTTGATATTCTTTGGTTTGCCATTTTTACATTCAATGGATAAGTTTTTATTCCAGTTGCAAGTCCTTGCAGTTGTTATAGCAGTCCTTTTTGTTGTTGTTTTTTCTTTTGGCAACAGTGTGAAACATTGGATTTAAAATAATGATAAATCCACGTTTATATATATTTTTCATTTTATGTTTCTGTAACTGATTCTTTTTTTCCTTTACGATTGTTAAAAAAATAATTGAGTGAAAAGTTTTTAAAAGAAAACATTATAATAGCGAAAAGGTATGATAGTTTTGGCGTGAATTATAACAAAACTTTATTTAAAAATTTATTTTTTCCTAAAGTCTTGGTACAAAAGAAAATAAAATCTGGTAAAAAAGAGAAAAGGCTATATACTTATGTAAAGAGAAAATGATAATCCAATTACTATAGTTTTAGTTCAGTTATAGATCAGTTCTAGTTCAGTTTTAGTTCAGTTCTAGTTCTGTTCAGTTCAGTTCTAGTTCATTTCTAGTTCAGTTCTAGTTCAGTTCTAGTTCAGTTCTAGTTCAGTTCTAGTTCAGTTCTAGTTCAGTTCTAGTTCAGTTCTAGTTC
>NC_060951.1:36397214-36400718 GCF_022045245.1 Lucilia cuprina | reverse complement strand
TTTAGTTATTTAGTTATTTAGTTATTTAGTTATTTAGTTATTTAGTTATTTAGTTATTTAGTTATTTAGTTATTTAGTTATTTAGTTATTTAGTTATTTAGTTAGTTTAGTTAGTTAGTTACATATATAATTCTTTTTCTCACACTGTTCTCTGAAAAACAATTAAACGCACACATGCTTGTCGTACACACTCTCTCACACACATTTTTGCAACATATAAAGACTTGTGTGTATCCTTTTTGTAGATATGTGCTTCAGATTTTTAAGGTGTCTGCCTACACTTAAAAAATAAAACACGTTAAAGTGCCGGCACTTGGGCAAAATACACTTTAAAATTTAAAGTCATCATTGAGAAATAAAACAGAGTTCATTGGAAAATGGTGAAAAAAGAAGTTTTTAAATATAATACAAAATCAATACAACTTAAAAATTATAGGTTACTATTCTTATATAAACAAATGTATAAATGGATATTTAACTTAATTTGTAATTCAATATGTACGTATTTAAGTATATTCTGATAGAAATTGCTCTTACACGGAATTGGTATTAACATTATTGCTACTTATATGTTGTAACCTTACAGTCTAGCTTTTGCTTATTGCCAATAATGAAACTGATAATAATGATATCATTCATTGCCGAAATCTGATGGATGAGCTGACTCTGCTTGAGTAAAATTGAAGTTTTCGAATAAATCAGCTTAAATCGATTGAAAAAATAGCATTAAAGTAAAAACGTATGGTTGAAATCGAATAAATGTAACACTTCTATTTGCAAGATATTCAAAGTTGGTAATTAATAAATTGCTACGGGGCGTATGATTAATAATTAATTCTAGGTCAAATAATAGTGCTCATGCAACCAGTTTACTTCACATTTATTCAACAAGAAAAATATTGATCAAACGGTTACAAATTGAATACAAAACTTTACATTATTTTAAATAATATCAAAAAATCCTATACTTGAATACTATTATTATAGATGATGTCTTTAGTTTTTTTCATTTGTTTGCACTTGTCCATAACGACCGACAACCCATCACTTTATTTTTTGGTTAGACATGTTCAAATACCAATGGATACTAATAGAATGTAAAAAGAAAAACGAATAACTTTTGTATTTACCAGTACAATGATAAAATGTATACCACATACACTGAATATTTGTTTAAAACCTTGAGTTTTTCAGTCTAGAGGGAGATTTTGGTTATACAATTTTTTTTTTCTCTCAGAAAAAAATCTCAGGTGTTTTTTCGTATTTGGACAGTTCAATTCATAGGAACAAATAAATAAACAAACAATCAGACAGCCAGTTGAACAAAAAAAAATCGAACAAGAACAGCTTCATATCAAACATAGTGGGAATTAGTCTGGTTCATGCCTGGTTAAAAAAAAGAGTTTTTCAATGTTTGTTTTTCAAATCAAATACTATTGAAACTACAGATTGCTAATAAATGTTCAAAATTGAGTATAACACATACACATTTAAACGAGCTCTTCAAAAATTATCATGAATGATTTTAAACTGTTTATAAAGGATGATGTTGATGAAATTCATGGATATTATACAAATGAATTCTGGTTGGTATCAATTTGAGTTAGTTATTTTTATTTGACTGCTTGTATATGGTAGATTGTTGAATGCCAATGGACACGTGTATAAATAAATTTTTCACAAACGACTGCATGCATAAATATTAGCTGAAATTTTAGGAATGATAATGATGCTGATGATTGTAATTAAAATCATTATGAAATTTGTTTGATAATCATATTTAAGGGTCAACAGTAAATAGTATGTAGAATGAAATAGCAAGGATTTGTTGCCACGGGTGCAAAATGTGTTGAAAATTACTTTAAAAATTTAATTTATTTTGTGAATCGTAATAATTTAAACAAATTTTGAGCATAAAAAAATGTAAATATTTCGATAGTGGTTCTGCACAGCTTGTCATTGGAAATTATGGGGCTTAATTTTTTTACGAATGTTTTTGTTATTTTTAAACCTTAAAGCTAATTAAATGTTAATTGGATTTAATATAGATAACATTTAGTGTAATTAAGTTTCCTAATTGATTTTATTAAGTTTGTTTTAGTTTGTATAATGTGATAATCGTAGTTTGTACGAAAATCTTGTGACGTATACGTAATATGTTTCTTATTGAACAAATTAGATGTTACTCATACGTATAGTTTAAAAAGGGTTTTGGATGGATCAGACTGAAAATGGGACTAAATAACTAACTAACTAACTAACTAAATATCTAAAAAACTAACTAACAAACTCCCTACAGAAGTGTATTCCGTCTGGTGGTACGAGTTATACTTATTTGCTTAATATAAATATTCATCATACTTTTTATTTCTTAAAAAAATTTGTAATTTTATTAAAATAAAATTTTACTGTAGTAGTTAACTTTTTGGCAGCACACACCCTACACTTATCTCTTCCCTTCAAACATTTACTATTTTCTAAAAGCTGTACAGTTACTGTCCAACACGAATGTCTTTTACTAGTTGTTTTCAATATCACATAAACATGAGGTTTTTTGTTGTTCTTGCTACTAAATGCAACACAAAAAATCCTTTAACTTCCTGGGAGTGTGTTAGATATTTCCGTTTCTAACCAAAAACTAAATACAAAAGACTTTTATATGTATGAATGGCAGAAAAGTGTTGTGTGATTGTTTAAAAGACTTACATAACAATATTATCTTGTATGAGACCAAGTAACCGGACCTAACAATTCTGTTGTGTACATCCTTCTAGTTAAAATGCGTAAGATTGTGTACGTTTGTACAGGAGTGTCAAGAAAATTGAAAGAGAAATAAACAACACGACAACAGGATACATAGAAGAACTACAATAGTAAAAACTTCCGTTTAGTTGTGCAATTTTTTGATAAACATAACAATTTAGAGAAAAGTGACAAACAATAAATACTTGTATGTTGATAGACAAACACACACACACACACATTTTCACTCTCATTTTTGCCGATTTTCTATATGTGAATAGACAAAATACAAATGTGCTTCAATATTTTCTAGATTACAGTGTGTTAAAATTTCAAGTATTATTTGAGTATATAAGTAAATCTTTAAATGAATATCCGACATTGTGCAACAAAAATTTTATTATTTTTGGTTTTGTTGTTTCACTTTCCACTTTATGTAACATATTCTTTTAGTTGGTCAAAATATCTTACTGTTATTATTCCTTTAAACAGAAGAATTTAGTTTAACGTTATCCTTTGTTAAATTTGGTTTCGGACATCTTTATACTAAATACATACACGTATTGAGAGTATAAAACAATCAACAATAATCTTGAGCTGAAATACCTGCTAAGTGTAAGGTATTATCACGTACAACGACAATTAGTTTGTGAAATCTAGAACTGAACTAGAACTGAACAAGAACTGAACTAGAACTGAACTAGAACTGAACTAGAACTGAACTAGAACTGAACTAGAACTGAACTAGAACTGAACTAGAAC
>NC_060951.1:36373614-36397114 GCF_022045245.1 Lucilia cuprina | reverse complement strand
GGACTATAGACTATAGTCTGGACTATAGACTATAGTCTGGACTATAGACTATAGTCTGGACTATAGACTATAGTCTGGACTATAGACTATAGTCTGGACTATAGACTAAAGTCTGGACTATAGACTATAGTCTGGACTATAGACTATAGTCTGGACTATAGACTATAGTCTGGACTATAGACTATAGTCTAGACTATAGACTATAGTTTACACTCTAGACTTGATTGTAGACTATACTCTAGACTTAAGACTATTATCTGGACTATAGACCATATTCTGGACTCGTCTGTGCTAAAGACTATCGTCTGGACTATGGACTATGGTCTGGGCTATAGACTATTATCTGTACAATAAACTGTTGTCGTTACTATAGACTATAGTCTCTAATCAGGACTATAGACTATGGTATAACCTACAGAACGTAGTATAAAAGTAGTCTGTATTATATACTACAGTACTATATAAAGACTACGGATAAAGAATATTCTATGAAATTCCTTAAATTAACTCATTTCCTTTTACTAATTTAAATTTTTACCCATTTCACTAATTACTTGCCTATTATCCGAGCAAAAGTAAATAACACAAATTCTCTTCTATTTATTTGCAGCAAACATTTGGTGAGTGGTAATAAAACATCAAGTTAAATGATGAAAATGTTAATTACATTTAATAATAAACTGCTTGACTGATTTGGCAGACTGTTGACTGCTGCTATGCAGCCAACATTGAAATGATTATTTGCACAAAAATTGTCTTACAAAATTTGACCTTCTTGGCAACAGAATAAACTATTCACAAACACACAATGCTATTTATATACATATAGGCAACAAATTTCCAGAATATACACTAATACACCTTTATCCAAAAATTAAAACTATAGCACTAAGTAGTTTAACCGCGTTTGTAATAAAGTTGTGTGTATTTACAGACTCTTTGTGATGTCATCACTGTCATTAAGTACAACATGAAGATGGCAATAAGTTGACAGGCAAATAGATGTAGGATTTGGAAATTGACAGACGAACTGGCGGTTAGACAAGCAGACAGCCAGACATATACATATATTGTGGAATTTGTTAACGATATGTAGTCGATAGAAATGTGTGTAAATAACATTTATTAGATTTAGATTAAAAGTTTTAGAATAGTTTTGAGTTATGCAAATAATTTTCGAGATTCGATTTTATTTATTGAAAATTATTAACGAACAAATGCATGATTTACTACCTTGAACATATCGTAGTTTTGGCTCCAACATTAACGGCAACTGAAGTTCTTCAACTCCTTTTTTTCATTTAAAATCGGTCCATTATTTTACCTAAACCCCATACCACAGTAGCCCCAGGGTTTTAAGCTGTTAAAAATAAATGTATTTCGATAATTTTTTACAAATATAAATTATTTCTAATTTTTTTTAGGGATCAGCCCATATTAAGGGTAAAGCCTCTATTAGAAATATTTTTTTCCTTCTATAACAAGAAATAGCCAACATGTAAATGTTTTATTATGAAAAATAAATCACACTTAATATTTATAACTATTTATAGTCTATAGTCCAGACTACATTTTATAGTCCAGAATGTGGTCTATTGTCTAGACAATAATCTATTAATAACACTTAATATTCATAACTGGTGTAGGGTACTAAGCACTAGTAAACTTTATTACTTATTATAAACTCTAATTGTACCTCCTTATAAAATACCTATAAAATGTATAAATAAACCAATCATTTTTATTGACACTATCTGCAGAAATGGCAACCCTATACTTATTATGCATTTACTTTCAACCAAAAAAGTGAAAACCACTTGTAAACAAAAACAAGCAACTTTTTCATGCTCAGTTTTTAAAAGAGAATATCACTCTATGTTTTTTATGATGCAAAAGCTTTAAATCAGAACAATAACAAACTCTCTTATGCGTAAAGGGATTGCAAATAGAAAAAAACTACAACAACAAAGCACATAACAAAAGTAAAAAAACACGAATTGACTTAACATTTCTTTAATTTATTCTTCTTTCACTGATTTATTTCATTGATTCGTTATGATTTTTAATTGAGAGTTGTCGAGGTTAGGAAATAATGATTATAGGCTACTAACTAAATAACTAACTAACTAACTAACTAACTAACTAACTAACTAACTATCTAACTAACTAACTAAGTAACTAACTAAATAACTAAATAACTAACTAACTAACTTACTAACTAACTAACTAACTAACTAACTAACTAACTAACTAACTAACTAACTAACTAACTAACTAACTAACTAACACTAACTAACTAACTAACTAACTAACTAACTAACTAACTGACTAACTAACTAACTAACTAACTAACTAACTAACTAACTAACTAACTAACTAACTAACTAACTAACTAACTAACTTACTTACTAACTAACTAACTAACTAACTAACTAGCTTTGTTTAATTGTTTGATAACTATCTAATTAACTAACTTATTAACTAACTAACTAACTAACTAACTAACTAACTAACTAACTAACTAACTAACTAACTAACTAACTAACTAACTAACTAACTAACTAACCAACTAACTAACTAACTAACTAACTAACTAACTAACTAACTAACATTGTTTAATTGTTTGATAACTAACTAGCTAACTTACTAGCCAACTAACTAATTCACTAACTCACTAACTAACTAACTAACTAACTAACTAACTAACTAACTAACTAACTAACTAACTCACTAACTCACTAACTAGCAAAATAACTAACTTACTAACCAACTAACTAAATAACTAACTCACTAACCAACTAACTAACTAACTCACTAACCAACTACCTAACTAACTAACCCACTTACTAACCCACTAACTAACTAACCAACTAACTAACAAACAAACTAACTAACTAACTAACTAACTAACTAACTAACTAACTAACTAACTAACTAACTAATTAACTAACTAACTAATTAACTAACTTACCCACTAACTAACTAACCAACTAACTAACCAACTAACTAACTAACTAACTAACTAACTAACTAACTACCTAACTAACTAACTAACTAACTAACTAACTAACTAACTATCTATCTATCTAACTAACTAACTAACTAACCCACTAACTAACTAACTAACTAACTATCTAACTAACATTGTTTAATTGTTTGATAACTAACTAAATAACTTACTAGCTAACTAACTAACTCACTAACCAACTAACTTACTAACTCACTAACCAACTAACTAGCTAAATAACTAACTAACCAACTAACTAAATAACTTACTAACTATATAACTAACTTACTAACTAACGAACTAACTAACATTGTTTGATTTACAATTACAATTAATTGTTTAATTACAATTAGCATTATCATAACTAATCCCTACTATATTACCATTATTATTGCATTTCTTCATAAAATCCCATTATATAAAATATCCCCTCTTATGGGCAACTCTATTTCTACTAAATTTTCCCATTTGCATTCAGTTCTTAAGCAGCCGCTATCAAAATCACACGTTGTCGTCCGTCGTTCGTTTTTAGTTGCAAATTTAGTTTAGTGAAAGTGTTTTAAAATTTTTTAAATCTATACAATAATAAGTGTATTAATCTAATTTAATTAAATATCAATTAAAAATCTTAATAAGTCAATGTTTAAATAAAGTTTTATTGAAATAAATCAGTGAAAGAAAAAATGCATGAAAAAAATGTGTGCAAAAGTAGCCATGTCATAATTGTTTTTGTAATAAATGATGTTTAGTTTTTGATGTTTCTGCTATGTAAAAGCCCTTTACGCATGGTGTGTTGTTTGTGTTAAAAGCTTTTGTTTCATTTAAATAAAGATAAGAGAGCAGTTCTCTAGTAAAAGCAAATTAAAGTAAGTCATGTTTAAGATGTTGGGTATTGTTTACAAAAACAAAATCAAAAAGTGTTTTTTCTCCATTCTTTTTTGGATAATATAGATAATAGAGTAATTTCGCTAAAAGGGTTTTCGGGGGCAAATTTGTGGCTTTTTTAAAGTTTTGACAGAGATTTATTTTTACATTAAAGTTTCAAGAATTTCATCGTGGCAATAGTCCTTATATATGCATTACGATTCCTTATATTACCTTCACCTTGATGTGTAAAAAAATCAGTCAGTATGAATATTATTACTTTATTAAGGTACCAAAAAGTCCACTGTTATGGGCTCTCAATTAAACAGGGCTCTTCATGTATAATTTAATATTTCTAGGTTAAAAATTATAGAAAATTGAAAAAGTACCTTCTGAACTACAAAGTACTAAAAAGCACCGTTTTATAGGTTCCTCCATAAGGCAGGATGCATGTATATCTTCATGTTTCTAGGTTCAAAATTAAAGAAGTTTTAAAAAGTACCTTTTGAAGAACATAAAACGTACCAAAAAGTCCTTTTTTAAAGGTTATTACCTAATCAACGCCCTACATGGTCTGAAATACTCTATAGGGTTATATACTCTTCTCACGAATGTGAAGGGAATAATAAAAAAATGTCTTCCGTATAGAATATTATTTATTAAGTCTTTATTATTTATTTATTAGAAAACATATTAAAAGTACCATTTCAAGAAAAAAGAGGAAGAGGTACCTAAATGTTTCGACATAAATTTTATACAAATTAAAAAAAACATAAGAAATAGAATTATGAAATAGTGGAATAAATTATAGCTTTGTGAAAAGTTCTAATAAAAAAGAGTACCATTTTTCCCCATTTCGCCAAGGAATACACTTTTTTGAAAATTAGGTTCACATAATATTCCGCGTTTAAATCTATGTACCTATATATATCACAAATATACTTTACACGATTCCAATCTGTGTTTTTTTGTACCGGAAGAATTGTGCTTTCAAAAAGTACTAAACCATTTACCCGATTTTGATCCTTAGGGGCTTTAGTACCCGATTTTCAAAATAATATACCAATAGCTTATTTGGTGTGAGTAAATTAACTATTTTTTTATAAAATATAAAAGTTGGCTCAATAAGTTTTGAATAAAGTCAAATTTGCCGTTTTTTCCTTTTTTGGTACTTTTTTTCTTCAAAAAGTAGTTTGAATATAGTTAAATTTCAGCAATGGCAACTCTAACCTATTACGCATTTACTTCCAATTAAAAAAGGTAAAGAAAACACTTGCTAAATTACTCTTTGTAAACAAAAAAACAAAAATTGTAACTCTTTTGTGTTCTGCTTTACTCAAAACTTTTTTCTTATGTTATGCAAAAGCTTTTAACTCTCAACAACAACAACAACACAGTGTCTTAAACCCATGCGTAAAGGGTTTTTAATATAAAAAAAACTACAACAACGAAGGAAAACAGAAAGCAAAAACGAATTGACATCGTATTGTTCTTTGAATTATTCTTTTTTTACTGATTTATTTCTATTAATGTTGATTCTTTCAGATTTTTAATTTATTTATTTAACTAACTAACTAACTAACTAACTAACTAACTAACTAACTAACTAACCAACTAACTAACTAACAAACTAACTGGCTAACTAACTAAGTAACTAGCTAACTAACTAACTACCTACCTACCTACCTAACTAACTAACTAACTAACTAACTAACTAACTAACTAACTAACTAACTAACTAACTAACTAACTAACTAACTAACTAACTAACTAACTAACTAACTAAGTAACTAACTAACTACCTACCTACCTACCTACCTACCTACCTACCTACCTTACTAACTAACTAACTAAGGAACTAACTAACTAACTAACTAACTGCCTAACTACCTAACTAACTTTTCGAATTTTTTTTTAAAAGTTGACTTTTAGAATTTTATAAATTGTCGACTGTTCGACTTTCTCCGAATTTTCGACTTATTGACCGTTTTTGACTTTTTGACTATTATCGACTTTTTTCCACTATATTTTTACTTTTTTCGAGTTTTTCCAACTATTTTAGGGTTATTGCCTTTTCTTCCACTTATTATTTTTTTTTTTATTGTTCGACTATTTTTTTTACTTTTTTCTACTATTATCGACTTTTTTCTACTATTTTCGACTTTTTATGACTTTTTAACTATTTTCTACTTTTTTCGACATTTTTTACTTTTTTGAGATTTTCGACTATTTTATAGTTTTTGACTTTTTTCCACTTTTTGTTTAAATTTTCGACTATTTTTGACTTTTTTTACTATTTCGACTTTGTTCATAGACGATAGTCGAGTTATCGACTTTTTGGCAAAAAATAGTCGACTTCGACCCTAATATCTTATCCCTAGTAAATTAGCATTATTTTTGCATTTTACTTTTTAAAATCCCATTATATTAAATATCCCCTCTGTTGGGCAACTCTATTTCTACTAAATTTTCCTATTTGCATTCAGTTCTTAAGCGGCCGCTATCAAAATCACACGTTGTTATTCGTCGTTCGTTTTTAATTGCAAATTTAGTTTAGTGAAAGTGTTTAAAATTTTTAAAATCTATACAATAATAAGTGTATTAATCTAATTTAATTAAATATCAAATAAAAATCTTAAAAAGTTAATGTTTAAATAAAGTTTTATTGAAATAAATCAGTGAAAGAAAAAATGCATTAAGAAAAATGTACAAAAGTAGCCATATCATAATTGTTTTTGTAATAAGTAGTGTTTAGTTTTTGTTGTTTCTCCTATGTAAAAGCCCTTTACGCATGGTGTGTTGTTTGTGTTAAAAGCTTTTGTTTCATTTAAATAAAGATAAGAGAGCAGTTCTCTAGTAAAAGCAAATCAAAGCAAGTCATGTTTAAGATGTTGGGTATTGTTTACAAAAACAAATTCAACAAGTGTTTTTTTCTCCTTTTTATATTATTGATGCATAATGTAGAGTTGCCATATTGGCAAATAGTGAAAATAATACGGTAACGGTTCGGTTTCGGTTTAATTAATAAATTTAAGGAGTAATAATAAGTGTATATTAAAGGGTAAGTCGTGTCAACTGTTTTTTAAAAGTTTAAATTTTATTATATTATTATTTACACAATTACATTGAGAATTATTTCTAAAGACAAGCATTTAGTATTGTAATCTTGAAAATTTTTCGTTTTTGGGTATGAAATTCAGAAAAGTAAAAGTTTTGATTGATTTCTTTTAATGGTGGCACTAACTATTAATTTTGTAACTCTTATCACAATTGCCGATTTAGCTTTTTGATCTTTACATCTAGCGACATTTTATGTGTTTTAGTCATTAGCTATTATTTTTATTTAGATTTTAATTGGTGTTCGATATTAATCCACATTAGAAGTATACATCGTTTTATTTTTGTCAATGCTAAACTCACTGAGAAAAGAAAATATAAACGATCGGCCAAATGGTTTTCGAGATCAATCTCTGTGCCAACTTGATGTTAGCATGTCTATCAGTCAATAGGTTCGTTCGTTGCTTGGTGTCCCTCTTAATCAATCAATAGGTTCGTAACATATGACCAAACTTTCTTTCTTAAGTTTGGTGCTTTTTTAAACTTTTGAAAGTTGACAGCATTAATAAAAGTTAATACTCGGCAAAGTTGCTATTTATTTAAACAAAAGCAGTACTATTAATGATACAAATACAATCTTAGGGATGAGGAGACGGAGCTCACTGATAAATGCGTGTAATTTATTTATGTTTGTTGAGTCAAATTAGTAGAAAAATAACATACAAATTACTTCCTAAGAATGACTTCAGAAGTAGTCAGTATGGAAACAAATAAAAAGGACATCCTTTCTATGACAAGCCACTTCTTCAGGACTTTTTCAGTACTTCCGTGAAGAAAATTTTACTTCTTTTTTGTTTCTTTGGAAGTTCTTTTTTTTTACTGGAAAGCTTATTATGTTTCTGTGAAAATAACAAAAAGTAAGCTATGAAAAACTTAAACAATTGATAATAAGTAAGAGTTCTGTCGAGTCTGACCCTTCACCAAAGTCAAAGAACAAAAAAGTACCAAAAATAGCAGCTGTAAAAGGAAAAAGCACCAAAAAAATCCCTTTTTATAAAACTAGTATAGGCATAGAATGAAAATGTACCAAAATTCCTTTCCTACAGATTTTCATTATGTTTTTATGTTACTTGGTTTAATTTAATAAAACATCTAAAACTCCGGGATCCACATGCTTGACTTCCCAGCAAAAGTAAAACCAAGTACTTCAAAAAGAATAACATTTATCACCACTTCAAAAGAAGCACTTAGTGATTATTTTGCCTTCTGCGGAAGTGATGTTTATTGACTTTCAAATAAGCGAAAAGAATCCATTTTTTTCAATTTGAGGTATAATATTTTGTACTGAAATCTTCTTAATTCAACCAATTTTATTTTGGAGTTAATTGATAAATGCGTGTAATTTATTTATTTATTTTGATAATATTTGAGTGAAATTAGTTTAATTCCATAAAACGACACTTCCTAATAATTTCCAAAAAAGAACATAAAAATCACTTCCTGAGAATGACTTTAGATGTAGTGAATTTGGAATTAAATAAAAGAAAACATCCCTCATATAACAAGCCTGTGTTAAAATCATAACTTCTTCAAATCTTTTTCAGTATTACCATGAAATAAATTCTACTTTTTTTCGCTTCTTGGGAAGTTCTTGTTTTTTTTTTGCTGCGTTTATGCTTTTAGGTTCAATGTTTAAAAAAATAAAAAAATTACCTTTTTTGAAAAAAAAACTTTAAAAAGTTCAATTCAAATATTCTGATTAACACCTGACTACTTACTTCAAGTGCATCAATAAGAATACTTTGTAAAATATTAGCTCATTAGCTCCTTTCGTTTAGGCCCTACAGATAAAAGTCTGGCAGACGGATAGACGTACTTTTTCTTATTTGTGTCCCTCTCCTAAGAACTATCTATTACTATACCAAATGCAAATGGGGTAGAAGGGGGACCATACGCCACTTTTTTTTGAGGCGGCCTCAAATTAAAACCACAATACATATTCTTAATTTTTTTCTTGGTTCGGATACTTAGATATGTTGGCTTTAGTTTTATTCCTTTCTTTCTTTCCTAAGTCATCCTCATGTACATATTTTTTTAACTTTTCCGCACTGACCAAAAACGGCGACACCGCATCATCCATGGGGTAAATGCGACAAGGCAATGGGTCTGATTTGTTATTAGTAAAATAAAAGAAAAAATTACAAAAATGATAGATAATCGATAAACGAAAACAAAATTTGATAATGCGATAAAATCGATTACTCGGTTTTCAAGTTATTCGCATTGACAGATGTGCCCCTATGGCCAATGATCCCCCTTCTACCCTACAACTCTTTTCCACAATTCGTTAATATTTTACCTAAATTAGATTGTTTCAAATTAAACTGATTAGAATTGTAACAGCACGAGCAAAGAGTTAATTTGAATTTGTGCTACAAACTCAACAAAAACAACAACAAACGTGCAAAATGCGCTTCCACATTTAATAATATTTGTTTAATTTTATGCGTGGCAGCATAAAAGTGGGTTGAATTTTATTTCAAATTAAAATAACAACTTTTGAAAATAGCAACAGCAGCAAGCACTAACTTAACTTGACGTTAAATCCACAAAGAAACTAGAGATAAACTTGTCGTTGTTACTTACAAAGAGAAAAATTCATTACATTTCCTTTTTTTTGTAGAGAAAATACTTTCTTAATAAAACTTTGATTATAGAAATTATGATCAAGATAAAGTAATAAAACTGACAGTAAATGTTTTAACTGTCTTTATGTCTAACTGTCTTTCGGTATGTCAGACAGACAGTCAGTCAGTTATAGATGTAGTTGTTAGTAAAGCAAGAAATATTTAGTTACTGAGTCAATTTAAGGCTACAGATGATTATGATATTAATGCTAAGATTTTTAACTACACTTTTCCTTTAAATAGCACTTGCTCTCTTGCTCTGCCTGCTTTGGCGTCTGCTACTTCAAATGACAGTGAAATTTTCTTTTAGTTTTCTTTTTTAATTTATAAATATGATTGGTTTGGATGAAAAGTTAATTAAAAATAAATAAATTGAGAAAATTAAATTGCTCTATATTAATTTATATATTTTTTACCCGGAAAAATATAAAACAAACTCAACACCGCTGCTATTGAGGGCTGTAGCAGAAAATAAAGTAATTTATTAAACAAATCTATAGCTGATTAGGACAGTAGAAAAAAACTGTTATTTACTCCCTTTTAAAACATGTTTTACTTTATTTCTCTGTTCGTTTCTTTTTATATTTCGATAAACAATTTTCAATCACTGCCAATATTTATCCTTATTATCCTCTAATAAATATAAACACGCACACACAAACACTTACTTATTTTCTTCATTTTCTGCTAAAATAATGTAAGTATCCTGCCAATAAAAATGGAAAAAAGTCCTTCGTTCAAACAAAAAAACATTAGACTTAAACATACACTCATACTTTCTTTCAAATTTATAGATTTTATACTTTTTTATTGCTTTATGTATGATGTTAATAAAAAATCAAATGTGACGACAACATTAAATGTCACCATCAATGACTTTACTATGGCTGAATTAAATCTTTTTGTTCTTCACTGGATTTATATTCTTCTATATGGGTGGTTTTCGTTTTAGGTTTCAATGCGAACAATAAGCATCTCACTAAAAACATTTTTTTTTTTAACAAATTTTAGCAGAGATTTGTAACTAGAACTAAAATAGAACTGAACTAGAATTCAACTAGAA
The DNA here is from genome assembly GCF_022045245.1 of Lucilia cuprina. NCBI lineage: Eukaryota > Metazoa > Arthropoda > Insecta > Diptera > Calliphoridae > Lucilia > Lucilia cuprina. The sequence continues at coordinate 36,386,436 of NC_060951.1, read as the reverse complement.
CTGAACAAAAACTGAACAAAATCTGAACTAGAACAAGAACTGAACTAGAACTGAACTAGAACTGAACTAGAACTGAACTAGAACTGAACTAGAACTGAACTAGAACTGAACTAGAACTGAACTAGAACTGAACTAGAACTGAACTAGAACTGAACTAGAACTGAACTAGAACTGAACTAGAACTGAACTAGAACTGAACTAGAACTGAACTAGAACTGAACTAGAACTGAACTAAAACTGAACTAGAACTGAACTAGAACTAGAACTAGAACTGAACAAGAATTGAACTAGAACTGAACTAGAACTGAACTTGAACTGAACTTGAACTGAACTAGAACTGAACTAGAACTAGAACTGAACTAGGACTGAACTAGAACTGAAATGGCGCTGAATTTGCCAATGCTTATAATAACTCATAGTAGGTTTAATTGTGGGATATTCACTGTATTATTACGTTTACAGAGTAAACTCTTTATCTAAATTTTCTTTTTTCCTTTAATAATAAGCTTTATAAAAGACCCAACAAAAAAAGAGAGTTAAAACCTTCATTGTTAAAACGTCAAAAAATAAAAAAAAGGCGGCTGCTTTTTATTAAATTTTAAAATGAACCCAACAATAAGAACGCTTATGTGTATATAAAAAAGATAAAATATAATGAATAATTTTATTATTATGTTCACATATGATTATTGTTCTGTTTTTTAAAAAGTGTATTCACACATTTTTCATTTCTTATAAGGCTTTAATATACTTATGCTCATATGTATTAGCTTGAGCGATTTAGTGTAGAATTTTCCATTGAAGTTAGTTTTTTTTTTTTTTTGCTACATACAATAAAATTTTTTTCGACATATGTCTTTTTTTATAACTTTTATACTTTAAATATGATGCCATCATCGTAAAATCGATTAATCATAAATAAACACGCACACATTGGTATGTATGCGCTCATGTTTTATTTCCCTTTCCTGTTGTTTGAATTTATTTCTTTTGCTGGTTTATTTTTTTTTCTTTAACTTTATTTTTTAGTTGCTTTCTTATGGTCCTGTTGCATTCTTATGTTCGTCATGTTTGCCAATTGGAAAGCAGACAGTCGTATTTGTGGCCCATACTCAAGGTTGTTTGGTTTGTAAGTTTTACAGTGTCGGTAACGATATGTGTGTTATATTAAATGTATTTTTTGCTTTACAAAGTTGTAAATTAAATATTTTTGAAAATTACTTATATACAAATTTACATTTTTAAAGGTTATATAAAGATATCTAAAATTTTTTGTATTTTGACTTTTATATTGCTCAATTTTATTTTGAAATTATAAGTCTCCGCATTTGCTTTTCACTGTAAATGCAGACTCCCATTCTGCCATAATTTATCTTTTTTTTTATGTGCCTTTGTATGTTTTCTGTCATTTTATCTAAGGCTCTGTTATGTGTCACATTATACCCACCCATATGTCAATAATTGGAAACTCTATTTAAAAAATAAAAAAAGAAACTTTCTTTTTATACCCAGTTTAGGAGAGATGATAGATGCATTATAAGAAAACGAATACAACCACACCAAACAGACGGAATTTAAAAAAAAAATAGAAGTTTATTATAAGGAAAATTATAAAAATGATGAAATTTAATGCATTTGTAATGCCATTTCATAAGATATATTCCACTTATTTGTTGGTAAAAATACTCATATGCGTTATAATATATGAAGTAATAGTAACATGTATGTTAAATGTGTGCGACTGTAAATAAATATTTTATTTTATTTATTATTTTTAATGCAACACTTGTATAGTAAAATTTATTTATTTTTATCGTTTTGTAGAAAATCCATTAATATTATAATGCTTTAATTTATATGGTAGAACGAGTTGTGATTTAAAGTTTTTACTTAGATATAGCTTTAAAAGATTTTAATGAAAAATATTTTTTCGCAAGAACTGAGTATTTAAGAGATCTATACTCAAGTAAAGAATTGAGTAATACGTTCTAAAATTAATCCCCAGGGGTTTCAAAATTGCAGTGACCATCGTTTACCTTAAGTCAAATGAATTTGGTTTAAGCTCAATTTTTTTACTTGATTTTAGATAAAAATATGATTGATTATGAAAAATATTGATCTAATCCCAAAATGGACATAATTTGAGTTCGATTCGTACTTGATTTCAGATTTTAGAACTTTTTAGCAAACAAGTTTTTTTTTAAATTAACTTTGCAATGATTAGTTAGTTAGTTATTTGAGTAGTTACTTAATAAATTAGTTGATTAGTTAGTTAGTTTGTTAGTTATTTAATTCTATGTAAAATATATGAAAATATATGTATTTGCCAAAAATGTGAAAAAATCCATAATAACCTGAAAAAAGGACTCTTTTATCCTTTGATCCAGCTCACCAAATATTGGCGTCAGGACAAAAATTATATAAAAAAATATCAGAATATTTATTCAATGAGGTATTTCCACTATGTCCTTCAAAGTCCAATCTTTACTGTTGCTAATGGTAAGAAACTTAGAATTTGTTTAATCGAGAGAATCAAAGGCTCTTTTTGGAAGGAATCACTGCAAGCAAGGCAAAACGGCTTGTAGAAATTAGATTCATATCATAACGGAAGTGCTTGTATCCCGAATCCTTAGTCACAAATAAATGTCTTTAATTTCGCCAGTTAAGATAAACGAAACCGAAACTTGGTCATGCTTTCATCTTGGCAGTTGTAAACTATATTCCCATTAGTGTGGAATACACTGTCTATTTAGAATAACCTGCTCGTTTTTATACTAACGGATCCAAGTCTGAGAAGAGGTAGGTGGTACAATACAAATGCTGGAAATATAAGTAATTTATAATTACTCACTTATGCATGTAATGCCAACAACGTATCTTAAGAAAAAATTGGAAATTTTTGCACATTTCTGTGTTAAAAAATAATTTTAATCGAACAACTGGTGGTATGAGCTATATTAAATAAAAACAAGTAAGAGTGCTATATTCGGCTGTGCCGAATCACCTTCACCATAATATATATTTAACATATTAGTTTAATAAATTTAAAATTATTCCCTGACAACATTTTTATTACACCAAAAGCAAATCAAAACGAACAACAACAACGCTAAACGAAATAAAAAACAAAATACACAAGGCAATTAAACCAACAGACATCTAAACATACATAACGAAAAACACAAACAAACATACAAAACAAAATACACTGCTGAATAAAACCAAATACATCTACACACGCACTTGTACATCTTTTTATACCCTACACCACTATAGTGGGGAGGGTGTTATACGTTTGTGCTGATGTTTGTAACATACAAAAATATTGGTCCAATACCCACCTTAAAGTATACCGATCGATTTAGAATCATTTTTTGAGTCGATTAAGACATGTCCGTCCGTCTGTCCGTCCGTCTGTCCGGCTGGCTGGCTGGCTGTCCATGTAAACCTTGTGCGCAAGGTACAGGCCGCAATTTTCAAGATAATTTGATGAAATTTGGACCAAGCATGTTTTTTGGCACAAGGATGAAGCCTATTGAAATTGGTTTTTATCAATAAATAGCTTAAATATTTTGGAATTATGGTATTAAGTATTCAACATAAAAGTTTCTTTACAAAAAATAAAAATTTTATAAAAGTAAAAATTGTAAAAATATACTCATGGTGTAGGGTATCATATGGTCAGCCATGCCCGACTATACTTTCCTACTTGTTCAATATACAGTGTTGTTGTTGCATGAAAAAAATATGACATGAAAAAAATATGACATTTTTTGATGAAATTTTCAGAGGTTGTCTCGGTTTTTTGCTCATATCTCCTTTATTTACCGACCGATTTTGCTGATTTTAAATAGCGATCTTCTCGAAGGCATGTCGAACAGAATATACGGATCTCGCCGATATCTGGGGTCCTCTAAAAACTGATTCTAAAAACTGACAGACAGACAGACAGACAGACAGACAGACATACAGACAGACATATAGACGGACAGACAGACATACAGACGGACGGACATAGCTTAATCAACTGCCTATAGGGAACCAGAATGACAAACTTATATTCTTCTCACGAAGGTGAAGGGTATAATAAATACACATTTTTTTTTAACAAAATACATACATATGTATTGGTTATTTAATTTATACTTTTTTTTAAATTTAGAGAATTTTCTCTTAACATTTGAATTCTTTTTCTATAAAAATATTCATAATCCCACTGTACTCTTAGTAAATAAATAAATTTATCAATGCCTTACTACTAAAATAAAAACCAAAAACTCCAATAGACACATTCACTTTGCCACCATAAAAAAGTATATATTTTTTATTCTTTCAGTCAGTTGTTTATTACATCAATCCTTATATCCTGGCTTTCATGTTTATAAAGTCACTTATTTAAAACATATGCCTTAAAGATACGCACACATACAATAAAAACAATTTTTTGGGAACAATTGATGTTGCTATCGGCTGAGGTTGTATACAACTCGCACTCGTTTAAAACGTCGTATGTAGCCGCGGAAGCGTTTTATGAGCATTTTACACTGCATTTAATTTAATGAGTCCTTCGTTTTTTATTTGCTTTTCATTTTTAAATTTTTTGTATTCACATTTTTATTTCAAATTGTTGTCGTTGTTGTTTTTGTATTTAGGTTGTTGTTTTCTTCCATTTTCTTACATACATATACATATACACATACGTATATATACATGTATACGTATAATACATACGTTTCATTTTATATTTTATTATCAAACTGCCACGTCATAAAAACTCGTTAAAAATCATTTTTTCACAATTTCTTTTAGTTTCTATAGGATTTTTATGAGTCCTGTTTATTTTGCACCATATCTCTCTCTTTCTTTCTCTTTTTCTAAAAGGCAGGCTTGTCTGTGTTAAATGTGTATATATGTATGTGTTTGTGTTAGTGTGTGTATTGTTGTGGAATTTATGTTTTTTACGGATAAATTTTTGGCTTGTAAGCAGCATCGTCTGCCGCAGCAGATAATGAAAACATTTCACTCATGGTTACTTTTCATGCTAATTAAGTGTTTAACTGTGATTTTCATTTTAAAACAATGGAAAGGTTGAGAAGCATAATGGCGTGATAGGCGTGAGTGAATTACACGTGAATTTATGGATTTTCTTTGTAATTAGTTAGAGAATTTAAGTTGGTTTCAGGGCATGTTAAGTTGTATTGATTAAGTAGTTTAGTTTAAAATGAATTTATGGTATATAATTTATTTTGATGTATAGCAGTAAATAATTAAGTTTTTAGAAATTTTTGAGTACTTTTTTTCTGTAATTCTAATTAAATTCCCCAACAATTGAAAATTTAAGTAAAAGAATTTATTTAGAATACGTAAATATCTAAATTAACTAAAATCTTAACTTAAATCGATTTTCTTTCACTTTTAAGACAATTCGTCTCTTTCGAAACAAATGTTCTATAGAAAATTTTGTCTCTTTTAAGACTTCTCTTCTATAGAAAATTTTGTCTCTTTTTTGAGACTGATTTTCTATAGAAAATTTTGTCTCTTTTTTTGAGACTGATTTTCTATAGAAAATTTTGTCTCTTTTTTTGAGACTGATTTTCTCTAGAAAATTTTGTCTCTTTTTTTGAGACTGATTTTCTCTAGAAAATTTTGTCTCTTTTTTTGAGACTGATTTTCTCTAGAAAATTTTGTCTCTTTCGAGGCAGTTTTTCTATACAAAATTTTGTCTCTTTTCTGAGACTGATTTTCTATAGAAAATTTTGTCTCTCTTTCGAGGCTGTTTTTCTATAAAAAATGTTGTCTCTTTTGAGACTGTTTTTCTATAGAAAATTTTGTCTCTTTTGGAACTGATTTTTTATAGAAAATTTTGTTTTTCTTTTGGGACTGATTTTCTATAGAAAATTTTATGTCTTTTAAGTCTGATTTTCTATAGAAAACTTTGTCTCTTTTGAGTGTGATTTTCTATAGAATATATTGTCCTTTTTGAGACTGATTTTCTATAGAAAATTGTGTCTCTTTTAAGGCTGATTTTCTGTAGAAAATTTGTCTCTTTCAAGTCCGATTTTCTTTAGAAAATTTTGTCTCTTTTGAATCTGGTATCCTATCGAAAATTTTGTCTCTTTGAAGACTGATTTTCTGCAGAAAATGTTGTCTCTGTTCTGCTACAGAAAACCAGAGTTCGTTTGAATATAAAAAAGTAAATTTTCCATCAAATAGTTAACTTAAATGTTTTATAAAAATGTTATGTTTAGAAAATATTTAAGATTGAGGGTGCGCACAACCAAACTCAATGTATCATGATTAGGATCTTAATATTATTCCTGTAAAACCATATACATCTTTAAAGGATATCTACAAAATCTTTTGTCTTAGACTTCCGTTCTTTTTTGTTTTATCACCACGAGGATGTATCACTTACATATACACATACGCTTTCACAGAAAACCCCCTTAATACACTCACACATAAATGAAAAGCAAAACCATCAACAATATCAAAAAAACACGTGTGTGACATCATTACCGGCATCATTTGTCTCTAGTTAGACGATAACAATAAAAACGTTGTATACTTTTAGGCTTACATATGTGTTTTTTGCTCTAAGTATGATTGGTAGCGTATATATTACAGGTAAAAGGGGGGTTAAATCATGATATATACTTATAAAATAATATGTGTTATTATAATCAAAATTTTATAAATTTTCTTAGAATTTTTGTTATAACAAATAAATCAAGTTTTTATACAAAATTATTTAAATCTTAGCAAAAAGAAAAAATCAATAATAATTACAATACAAAATTCGTTAGGCTTTAAAAATTTGAAGGGCATCTTAAGTTAAACCTACACATATTTATATACATATGTATATATGTACTTGATTTCTTACTTTATCCTTTTTTCTTTTGACATACTTGCCATGAATGTTTGTAAGTATAAATACATGACTTTGTGTCTTAATTTTACCAGCAAAATAAAATTGTCTATCAATTCTATTTAATTTTATATAACTTTCTTAAAGGATTTTATCTATCAATGGATTTGTGTGATTGTTTTTGTTGTCGTGTTGTACTTACATACACACATAAAGACTGTATTTTTGTGTTAAATCTCTATGAAATTTATTTATATATATGCTCATACTCATACGTATAGATTTGTATTTATTGTGTAATTTAAATGGGATTTGTATTCATTGATTATTGAGTATTATATACATATACAAATCATATCAATATGTATCTGTATTTAGATGATTATATTTATACTAAATACACCTCTATACAAATATACAAATCGGATTTATTTATATTTGATTAATTGCTGACATTTCAATTGTGACTTTTTAAATATGTATATTAAATAGTATTTAGTTATATTTGTACATTCTATACTTGTATATGTGTACAGATAGAAATACTCATCTGTATTTATTTATTATAGTTTTTAATTTTTCCCTCTCTCTTTCTCTTTCTATTTAAGTTTTCTATTTTAATATTCTTGCTAATTAATGCAACAAAAACAATTGTGTTGTAGAGAATGAGTTGATTTTTAATTTTAATTTAATGAATTGTATAAACAAGTGTTTATAATAATTTGATAATTAGCATTTTGTTGAATAATATAAATAAACGGAAACGGAAATATGTATATTTTAATGCAAAGTGTATTTAAAAGTTAACTTTACAATACGTTATTATAAATATTGGTTTAATAGCTTTATTAGAAAATTGAGTCTCTTTAGACACACATTTTTTAAAGAAAATTTTGTAACTTTAGACATCCTCCTGCTAAGAAAATGTTGTCTCGTTTCACTTACGTTTTCTATAGAAAATTTTGTCTCTCTTTAGACAAACATTTTCTATAGAAAATTTTGTCTCTCTTTAGACAAACATTTTCTATAGAAAATTTTGTCTCTCTTTAGACAAACATTTTCTATAGAAAATTTTGTCTCTCTTTAGACAAACATTTTCTATAGAAAATTTTGTCTCTCTTTAGACAAACATTTTCTATAGAAAATTATGTCTATGGAAAATTTTGTCTCTTTAGACTAACATTTTCTATGGAAAATTTTGCCTCTTTAGACTAACATTTTCTATAGAAAATTTTGTCTCTTTAGACTAACATTTTCTAAAGACATGTTACTCCTTTTTCTATAGAAAAATTTTTCTCCTTAAACACACATATTGTCCCTTTTTTTGAGGAACATTTGATTTGCTAGAGTGTGTGAAATTCGATACAACATTTTGTATCTTTATTCTGATTTGTATTTATTAATTTTATTAAAGAAAAATCCATGTAGACACTAATAACTTGAGTTGTCATGAAAATGTTACTTTTTAGTCTCTAACTTTAATATTTTTCTTATTATTTTGTCTCTTTTGAAAAATGCGGGAAACGGAAGAGGGCAAGTAACGATAAAAGATATGAAACCCATATGTGTCTTGTTACAATCAAAGTCAATATGTTATTACTTATTTAGAAAAATACTTATATACACACACATTATTACAAAGATATGTGTGTAGGTATAAAAGATTCTTTATTTGTATAAGGGGGAAAGGATATCTAAAGATTGAATGACATATTGAAGATGACAGAGTGGCCTCATTAAGCTCTTTTATTTGATTGTATTTGTAAAGAAAATAAATTGTATTGATTGTTTTTTTTTTATTTTGCCTCTTATGATTTCAGTTAAGAAAAAAATTTAAAACTTTAATTTGACAACAGCTCAAATTTAAAAATATGTTAACTTTTTTTAACAGTAATTTTTATAAGTTTTATAAATGTAAGTACTTTAAAATTTTATTTTTATATAGATAATTTTGTGACAGCTTTAAAATACAAAAGACTGAAACACACAAATTCTACGGAAAAACTTTTGACATTAATAACATTTGATATAAAATCGTATTAATACGCTTAAATCGTCAACTTTTTCTAAGACTTATTATTGCGTACTTTTTGGGCCAACAAGAAAAGTGAAAAGAAAAATCAAAGTCAACAAACTTATAAATAAATGTAAAATAAGTTGACTTGGTAAAGAAGATCTAGGATATACATATAAATATACCACATCAAATGAATAAAATAAAATTAAGTCAAAAACAGCAATAAGAAAGAAAATAAAATAAAAATGAAATATACAAAAATGATAAGTAGGTGTCAGTTCCACCACAACAACAACAACAGCAACAACAACACTATACTATTTCTCTTTCTCATTCCTTTTTTTTCAAACAGTTTACGTCCTGATGGTGTAAACATCAACAATTTTTATACGCGGCATAACAAGGGATGACATCTTAACACAAAAACACTTGACAACAAAACCCAAGCCAGAGTTTTTTTTTCTACTTTACACAAACACCTTCACACAAATACAAACGCATAATATATCATAAGTACAAAAGTCCTCGAAAATAGCCGGTATCCGTCACTCTTGTACCAGATGACTGCTTGTCATAGTCATTCATTTATTTCATTTTTTGGTTTATTTGAATTTCATATTTAAGCTGATTTCAATTCATATTCATTTATTCATCATCAACAAGTTTTCATTTTATTTTTTTCGTGGAATCTCCACTAAAAATACTATGAATACTTAATAAAATTATAACAACATACGTTTAGAATACATCCTATTTTTATATATGTTTGACAAACATCATTGATATTATTTTCACCACAATAAAAAAAGAGTCTTAAATGTTGTACAAATAGAATTATAAGTACTTAGTTTTAAATAGAAATATAAGATACTTATTTAAAGTAAGTAGCTACAGTTTTGAAGACAAGGTTTTAAAAGGCCATAAATTTAGCGTTAGATAGATGATATGAAGCCACATAATAGGAGGAATATTAGGCGGTAATCAATCTAATCCGATCTTTATTAATGCTAAGGAACAGAGTCAAACAAGACAAACTTTTCAAAAGAAAAGCAGCGAAGTTTTCTGTATAAAATTACTATCAAAAGAGGCAAATCGCTATCAAAAGAGCAAAAGTTTTCCATAGAAAATCAGTCTCAAAAAAGAGACAAAATTTTCTATAGAAAATCAGTCTCAAAAAAGAGACAAAATTTTCTATAGAAAATCAGTCTCAAAAAAGAGACAAAATTTTCTATAGAAAATCAGTCTCAAAAAAGAGACAAAATTTTCTATAGAAAATCAGTCTAAAAAAAGAGACAAAATTTTCTATAGAAAATCAGTCTAAAAAAAGAGACAAAATTTTCTATAGAAAATAAGTGTCAAAAAAAGAGACAAAATTTTCTACAGAGTTGAAAATATATAAAAATATATATAAAATTGGAAAATCAAATGAGAAAAAATTTGCTATAGAGAATAAGTCTTAAAAGTGAAAAATTTTTCTACAGAAAATTAGGGGGTCATCTTCACCCTGCTGGGTAAATTAGGTAAAATATAATTTATAAATAAATATATATCTAAATATACCAAATTTTCTATAAAAGATGAGTGCCTAAAGAAACAAAAATTTTTATAAAAAATTATTGTCTAAAGACACAAAATTTTAAAATCAATAATTTTATTTTGCATTAATAAATATTAGTGATATTTTAAACGATTATTTGTTAGTGTTTAACCATAATTTTTTTGACAATTTTAAAGCAATTTAAAATTAGCTGTGAGCTAAAATTTTCTATTATCCTCTTAAAAAAAGATTCCTTCTAAATAAGTAATTATGATGATAAAATGTAGGTAAATAATTAAATTTCATTTCAATCAAAATCTTTAAAATTTCATTTAAAAAAATAACAAGCCTACAAACAAGATATATAATCAAAACAAACTTCGACGAGTTGAAAAGGGAAAAAAATTATTCAAATAAAATAAAAAATTATGAAGAAAGCAAATAAGAAAAACAAAAAAACCACCATTGTTTAGATAACCTGTTAACAAATCTACCAAAACAATGTAAAGAAAAAAAACTAAGGATTTCAGCTGCTGCTGTTGTCAGTTTTGTAGACCTTGTTGGTTTTTGTTGAAAAAAAAAGAAGAAGGTTAAATAATTTTCATATTTTAACATACTTACTCCACGGCTCCACTTTTGTTCATGAGATGAATGTTGGGTCTGACATTGAAACACCTTAAATTGCCTAACGGCATAATGATAAACTGGGAATAGAAACTGAAAAAGAAGAGAGAGAAAGAAATGGGAATAAGAAAGTAAAAAGAAATTTAAAAGAAATGTTAAGTAAAATTGTATTGTTGTTGTCGTGTACTTGTTGTAAGTAGGTTGTAGGTTGTACTTGAACAAAAATAAAGCTTATCAACGTAAATCAATAATTATGATGAGAAGTTGGGGGATAGTAGATGATAAGGACTATAGAGGAATATCTTTAGATTTGTTGTTTAAATAGAAATTTTAAAGTCTACAGGTTTTAGAAATGTATTTATTTTCTTAACAATTTAAAATAATTCCTTATAAAGCATTGTTTAAATTGTTTACTTTAAAACAGTTTTTTTTCATAAGGTCAAATGTTTAATCTTCAAGGTGATTAACAAGATTTATGAAATATTTTGTCTTTTAAGAATTATCTTGTCTTATTGTATTCAGAAGAATACTATTGTTATAAGCCGCTTAATATATCTATTAATGATTTGAATTATAAAAAAAATCCAAAATGAATTGAACTTAAAGTGAAATCATTCATAACAATAAGAATTTAAGAAAAACATGAACTAAAATTTATAACCTTAAACATAAAACTGTACTTTTTGTTTAATAATTTGACAACGAAACAAAAAAATGAAATCCCTTTTAAAACAAAACTTTATTTCTTTTTCATTTCCGTTTGTAAGTATTAACAAGTTTTGTAAGATTAAATTTTCATCATCACTAACTAATTTTCGATTTTTATTTCTCTAACGTCCTACTTCCTACTGAACTTGCAACAAATCCTGCTTCGAAAAAAAAAAATCCTCTACTTAAACCCTATAAAATGAAGTGAGTAAAGAATTTCAAGCTTTACAGACTTCAATTTACTTTCAAGTATATTAAATAATGCCCAAGTGGTAGAAAAACGAATTACAATATTACTTTCATACTTTTTGCTCAAACAGTCAGTTGTACGGGGTGAAAAAAACAGCAGCAATAACAGAAGAAATGAAAACGGAAACAAGAAATTTGAATTTTGATAAATTTTTCAAATCAAATAAAGTTGAAATAAAAATGATAAAAACTGAAAAAAACGGAAACGCATAAAGTAAACGTGCCAATACCAAACAACAATTGTGCAAGACATTTCTTATTATATTTTTTTACCCATTCCTTTTTATCTTCTATACACAGCAAATGAAATAAAATCTCTGGTCCCCTTTCCAAAAGAATGAAGAATAAAAAAAAAAAATTTATTAAGTCTCCAAACCGATTCAATGACATGCACCATATTATTTTTAGTTTTTTTTTTTTGCAGTATTTTGATTTAAATGCAGACATTTAATATTGACATTCGTTTCAATTTGTCTTTAAATGTAAAATTACAACGGTACAATTAATTAACTTAATTGGTCTTTCTTTAGAGGCAATTTTGGCAATTTTGGATCTGAAGTGACCCGACAAGCTTTTTAATAAAAATTTTGGTTCTTGTGCTATGTTGCTAATTTGAATATTTTGCCGTCAAAAATGACGTTATTATCGTCTAATCTACAGTTTTGTCTAGTCTTTAGTTTAGTCTAGTCTATAGTCTATAATATTGTAGCCTATAGTCTCGTCTATAGTCTAGTCTATAGTCTAGTCTATAGTCTCGTCTATAGTCTAGTCTATAGTCTAGTATATAGTCTATAGTCTAGTCTATAGACTGTAGAT
>NC_060951.1:36369014-36373514 GCF_022045245.1 Lucilia cuprina | reverse complement strand
TCAGTTCTAGTTCAGTTCTAGTTCAGTTCTAGTTCAGTTCTAGTTCAGTTCTAGTTCAGTTCTAGTTCAGTTCCAGTTCAGTTCTAGTTCAGTTCTAGTTCATTTCTATATCAATTTAATACGATCTTTTAAAAAAATCTTTTAATTATTATGACACTTTTTTATAAAAGCTTTTCTGAATTTTTGGGCAATGTGTATTTTGCAACTTATTGTTATAATTTTCAGAATAATATTAGAAATTTTTGTAAAAAAACTTTCTAAAAAATTGTTTTCTGGAAATTAGCTTATATTTAATTGAAATTTGTCAATTGTTTTTCATTATATTAGAAACCCAAATCGTAATATATAAAAGATCTATCTCAGGCATAGATAGCATAGCTATTTAGTAACATAATTTATATTAAGTTTATGCTAAGTATTGACCCTTTATATTTTTTTTAAATTTTTTTCTATCCAATATTTAAAACAACATGTTGCTGGTCATTGTCGATTAGTCTAGTGGTCGTTTTGTGTATATTTTTTCGTATAATTTTTTTCTAGTATTTTTTCTTGCGTATTTCTCATTTTATATTTTAAATGCAAATCATAAAAAGAAATAATGTGTGGCAATAGCATAAAAGCCAATACAATACAAAAGCCAGTAACAAAAAAAAAAAAAAAAAACACAAAACATAAAAAAATATTAAAAACAAATGCCAATAACATTGATACCTACAAATATATACAGTTGTAGTTGAACATTATAGACAAATGGTGTAGAGAATTTCCATAGAACAAGGATGAATACAAATTCAAAAAATGACATCCACAAATGTTTCAGTGGTTGTTGAACAGAACAATATCATAACACAGTGTGGAGAAATTCAGACATTAGTAAAGTAAATACTTTAGCTGTGAGGATGAAAAAAAAGGTCCTTGACAATTTTTCCAATATTAATGAATGGGATTTTTAACACCGATTTTTTTTTAGTAGAAACTCAAAACAAAATAATAGACTTGTTACCTTTTAAGCATTTTCTTTGAGAAGAAATAAAACAATGTAAAGAGCGCGTAAAACAATAATACACATGTGTGCATTTACAACGTGTGTTTGTGAATATATGTGTCCTTTTAACAGAAACGGAAATAAAACATAAAGGAAGTGTTAGTTTTGTAACGTACAAAATAGTGTTTACTTGTTTTGTTCACATTTTTTACTTTAATAGGAGCAGTATGTCGAAATACGTAGAACGAGTGAGAAGTTTATAAAGTAAACTTTGAAGAGCTAAACCTTTTCCTATTTATTTAAAAGTGGCCAAAATTATATGAGTTATAACAAAATGTTAAAAACCGAAATTACTGACCACGTTTGAACCTCCTTAAAGATCTCATTTACTCCTCGTATCTTAAACGTGTCACGTGTTGGCATTTAAGAGCAGACGTGTAAAATGTAACATTTTGTCCTGCAACTTATGTTTTTGCTTTTCAAAAATATTTTTTATTTTTACCTTTTTATTTACACGTTTTTTTTTTCTTCGTTTTCAACATAAAATTTTGTTTCCTTATTTTTTTTCGCTCATAGTTTACATCAAGCTTTTGTGTTGCACTCCTTTATACCGGAAAGTGGCCATTATGTTGTGTCACTTTACTCTTATTGCAACACTTAATGTGTAGAGTTTTTTCTATCATACTTTTTTGTATTTTCTATAAATTTTTTTTAAGGAGTTGTCGTTTTACTGTGGACAAATATTATGAATTATTACTGTTATGTATTTTTGGGATTTATTTTTTCAATTCGACTTTTCCTTATGTCTTGTGTATCAGTTTCTTGGACGAGAAAGATGCATTCATATGGTTGGCTGCATCACGAGCTTTTAATAAGCAAAACGTGCTGCAGTTTAATTGTAAAAAAATGTTTTATTAAGCGGCAAATGGAAGATTTATGAATACGAGGATCCTTTGATTACAGAAACTAATTAAGAAACTAATTTGTCTTAGCGAAAAGGAAAGTGCCTCTGAAGAACTTTCATGGAACAGAATTTAGTTGGTAGTATTGGGTTGGAGTTGCAACAGACCACATAGTCATACTAACTAACTAACTGACTAACTAACTAACCAAATAACTAAATAACTAACTAAATAACAAAATAACAAAATAACTAAATAACTAAATAACTAAATAACTAAATAACTAAATAACTAAATAACTAAATAACTAAATAACTAAATAACTAAATAACTAAATAACTAAATAACTAAATAACTAAATAACTAAATAACTAAATAACTAAATAACTAAATAACTAAATAACTAAATAACTAAATAACTAAATAACTAAATAACTAAATAACTAAATAACTAAATAACTTAATAACTAAATAACTAACTAACTAAAAAATAAAATAGCTTTAACGATCATTACTGACTTGAAAATACATTATACAAGTACAGCGCTGAAGATCGTCATAAGTTTCTTACGAACATATAAGGTCATCTTCTGAAAATAATATTTTCTATAGAATATTTAGCTTCAACAACAAAGATTTTCTATAGAAAATTGGTTTCAATAAGACTTTTTTCTATCATAAATTTTATCACACAAAACAAAATTTTCGTTTTTTATTGCAGACAATCACTACTCCGTTTAAAGAATCTTTTATAATTCCTTATAATGTAATTTAACAATTCATTTTCTTTTACACCTTTCTAATACAACAAAAATTTTATTCTCAAGTTAATTAAAACGCATTTAACTAAAAGTGCCATAATAAATTTTAAACAACCCATCTAAAATATCTTTAGTACAAAGAGTGTAAATAAACTAAAAGTCTTTATTAAAACTGCATTTGTTACCTTTAGAGAAGATGAAAAAGAAAACTAAATGTTTGACTATAGTTAACTAAACTTTAGTTGCTTTCTGAAGAAACAAAAAATTCAAAAGAAAAAAACACATAAGAACAAAACATAACTAATTACTTTTTTTTTGCTAAAAAGGAATGAATGAGAGAAAACAGCAACAATAAACAAGAAAAAAAAGAAAATCAACTTGTAAATGAAAACTTGAACCATGATACTACAGTACTTGAAGACGCGTATCTAAGAGGTTCTTGTTTAGATACTTTCCATTGAATAAAAACGAAATTTACAGAAAAATTTAACTTTAAGTCAAAACCTTACTTTGTGGCAAGTATAAAATACATTCAAGGCAAAAAAACAACACAGCCAATGTAAAAGTCATGGAAAAGAAAACCAACGCTTGTCAGTAACAAAATTTACGACGATCATTTAATGTTACAAATATTTCATGGAGTGTTAAGCGAGGCAAAAGCAACCAGCATATTTGAGATGCCAAAAAAATGAAAAAGAAATAAATTTAAAAATACCAATATGACGCATTATACATAATATCCCTGTTGTTTATATATCCTTTTTAAATAAATAAAATTTTAAAGTTTTTCTCTTCGTTTTACTTTAATTTCATAAAATTTAAATAAAATTTTATCAAGTGTAAAACTGTTAAGACAAAAAAAACATTCTTCAAACTTTAACAAGAAGGGATGTTATTTGCAATACAATTGGCAGGGGTTACTTTAAAATGTATTTTAAAAGAAATTTTATAAATTTGCTTGTATTTCATTTTATTTTATTTTAAATTAACTGCCTCGGGTGCTACAAATTTGTTGATTGTTTATTAACACCTTTTTTACCAAAAATACAAAAAAACATGAAAAATGAAAACAACAACATGTATACTTGTATAGCAACAAGAGCTGTTGACAGGATGTAATTATTTTGAAAGGGGATGTTCATCGAAAATCTATAAGGAAATGAAAATGACAAACATTAAGTGCCGGTGATAGAGACGAGTAGAGAGTACAAGGCTTATTGCTAGATTTTAAGCCAAGAGGCAGCAATTGTCATTTGATGCTATTTTATTTTGACAACAACGTGAAACTGTGAAAGGGGAGAAAATACTAAAAATATTAATTTATTTCTTAATAGGATACACACCTCCCCAATGAAACTTCTAAATAATCTAAATATAAATATTAAACAAAAATTTAATTTCGAAAATAAAACTTAAGAAAGAAACTTTTCTAAATTGAGAAATAAAATTTTCTATGGAAAATACAAAAATACAAAATTTTCAATAGAAAATGAGTTTTAAAAAAGACAAAATTTTCTATAGAAAATGAGTCTTAAAAAGATAAAATTTTCTACTCAAAACCAGTCTCAAAGGAGACAAAACTTTCCATAGAAAATGAATCTTAAAAAGACAAAATTTACTATAGAAATTCAGACTCAAGTGAGGCAAAATTTTCAATTGAAAATGAGTCTTAAAACGAAAAAATTTCTGCTGAAAATAAAGCTCAAAAAAAGAAAAAATTTCTAAAGAGAGAAACTAAATTTCATATATACTATAGTCTAGTCTATAGTCTAGTCTATAGTCTAGTCTATAGTCTAGTCTATAGTCTAGTCTATAGTCTAGTCTATAGTCTAGTCTATAGTCTAGTCTATAG
>NC_060951.1:36367247-36368914 GCF_022045245.1 Lucilia cuprina | reverse complement strand
CTAGTTCAGTTCTAGTTCAGTTCTAGTTCAGTTCTAGTTCAGTTCTAGTTCAGTTCTAGTTCAGTTTTAGTTCAGTTCTAGTTCAGTTCTAGTTCAGTTCTAATTCAAGTTTACATATTTTTCAACAAAATATTATATCTGTCAGTTTAAATTGACATGTCATTTTTAATTATTTAAGATTTCATATAAAATACCAGCACAAATGTACCTGAGTTTAAAATAATAAGCTTAAATATAAAGACATTAAAAACAACAGTTGCACAATTTTCTTTTTTTTCTGCTCTACTGCCATTTTAAATTCCAACTATAGAAAATGCGAAAAATAACAGAACAAGCGAAATAAAAAAAGATCAACAACATCAAATGAATAAATCTATTTAAATTGCAACATTCATGACCTTAGGGGCCATTCATCCTGGCGAGAGTATAATAGTAAAACTAAATATTATACAAAGAAGTGAATGGCAAAAACAAAAACCAAAAATGGCCAGCCATTCTTTTCATACAAATTTCTGCTAAATACATTTTTCGCATCATTTTTCTGCAGGAAACCAAGCAGAGCCAAAGTTAAAAGGACAATCTGTTGGTGTGTTTTTCTTGCACCAACTCCTTGCAATTTCAATTTCTTTTTTTTCCTTGCTTCATTGCTTAAATGTGTTTTTTAATATTTATGTTTTACATATAGAAAAACATGACAAAATTGTTGAAGAAGTAGAATTGGAATAAAATTATTGCAAAATTGTTTTAAACCAAAACGAAGGCAAAATCTGTTAAATCATGGATGAAGTCATAAAGCTATGGTCAGAACATAGAATGGGAATTGTTGGAAGAATTGTAAAAAAAATCTATATAATTGCATTGTACAAGCATAAGAAAACACTTAGAACTTCATTCCAATTTAGAGTCAAGTTCACTGCTAACAAAATTATTTGGCTAACAACTCCTTTTGGGGTCGGTTTCTGGTTGTTGATGCGTTGATGCGTTCAATGTTATTGAAAGGTGGTGTGTATAGGTATGTGTGTATTTTGAAATGTGGTTAAGAGACTCTGTTTGGGTTTGAGGAAAGAGGTTTTTGTAGTAAGTAAGCTTTTAGAAAGGAAATTGTGTTGATTGTTGGCTGCAGACGAGTATTTTTTCTTGTTCTATTTAAGGGAAAATCTTAACAGGGGTAAAGCGATATAAATTCATAATACAGGGTGTGTAGTTGTAATTTATTGATGTTTAAAATAGGAGTGTTTTGCTAGTTCTTTTGGCTTATTATAAATTTCCTTGCAAATTCAATGCGAAAATTAAAGTTTTTTTGTTCTTAAATTTTTTAATGTTTTTAAAGTTTTTTTTTTAACAAAAAACGCTTTTATTAATAAATATTATCTTAATTCTTTGAAAAAATTTTAAATTACGAAAAACTTTTTATCTTTTTTTGAAAATTAATCCTTGTTAAGAAAGCTTTTTTACTTTTTTAAAATATAAGCCTTTAAAACAATAGAAAAGAAAGAGCTTGGAAGATTTTTTATTTTTATAATTCTTGTTCAGTTCTAGTTCAGTACTAGTTCATTTCTAGTTCGAGTTCAGTTCTAGTTCAGCTCTAGTTCAGTTCTAGTTCAGTTCTAGTTCAGTTCTAGTTCAGTTCTAGTTCAGTTCTAGTTCAGTTCTAGTTCAGTTCTAGT
>NC_060951.1:36338558-36367147 GCF_022045245.1 Lucilia cuprina | reverse complement strand
AACTAGAACTGAACTAGAACTGAACTAGAACTGAACTAGAACTGAACTAGAACTGAACTAGAACTGAACTAGAACTGAACTGAACTAGAACTGAACTTGAACTGAACTTGAACTGAACTAGAACTGAACTAGAACTAGAACAGAGTTTCAATAAAAAAAATAATTTATTATTTCATATACGAAACTAGCAATATCTTCCTTTTTCCTTTAAAACCCGGTAGTTAACTCATACATTCGCTAATGATAATTTTATTAACTGTTTAACTTATTGCTTAATAAAATAGCTGAAAAGTTTAACAATAAATCGTTTTCAGTACAAATGGCAGAATATTTGAATAGATCCAAATTATTTTCACATTTACATTTAAACCAAAAAACAGCAAACGAATTCAAAAAAAATATATTCTTTTTAATTTTTTTTTTTGCAACAGTAATAAAAAAACTCCATTTAATGCGTATTGAAGCAGTAACTAGCATCGACAGTTTGTAGAATAAAAGAAAAAATCAATTTCAATTGCATTTCATCACTACCGCAATGATAAATTACTTTTCCAATTGCATTTATTTTGCCAAATAAAATATGTTTATAGAAAAAAAGAAACACACAGAAAATCACATCATCATCAAACAAATATCTACCAAAAAAAAAAAAGATAAAAAATTATACGCTTGTTATATTGAGTTACAATGTCATTAATATGTTTTTATTTTTGTTTAAATTAATTTTATGGCAAAAAGGAAATTGTGTTTTTAAATAAAGTTGCAATTTCTATGGGGTTTATGTATGAAAAACATGCAGATTAAATTAACAAATATAATGTGTGTTTGTGTGAGATTTTTATTTTTTCAAATTATTTGTGAGTGAAAATTTACATGGTTATTTAATACATGTGACAATATTTTAACTTTTTCTTTTTTGTTTTTATTTAAAATGTTGATGAATAATATTGAGATTTATGCGTGTTGGTAAGAGTTAAGGTTTTTCCCAGCAGTTCAAGGTGACTGTCTTGAACTAGTGTTTTGCTTCTGAGTTGTAGAATTTTTTAACTGATTTTATTTTGCCCCTTTCATTGAACTGTGCTTGGTTTAAACGTACTTTAAAGAAGTCTTATGTGACTTGAGGACACTAAAGAGACGTCATTGATTTATAACTTAAATCATCCACAAATATATAATGTGAAAACTACTGTCTAAAAGCGATACACTGAAACCTTGGAAATCTGTTGAGTATTTACAACCACAAAATAGGCATTTTACTATCGCCATCATCAACATCAAAACATGATAATGCAAGCACGTACAAGGGCTCAGGGTCATTTTTGTTTTCATTTTGTATTACTAGTCGAAAGGTTTTGTGTAACTAATTTAAACATATTATTGAAAATAAAATATAAAAAATATTGCACTCATAAACACACAAGATACTTGAGTCCTTTTTAAATTTCTGATTACTTTCAAAAAGAATAAAGAACAAAATATTGTTGCTTGTTCGTGGATATTCCATAAATGATCTAACTATTTATGAAGGTCCTTTCTTTTTTCCCTACATTTCTAATAAAAGACAAAAAAAAGGAAAAATTGAATTAAAAAAATGTAAAATATTTCACTACAATCTCATGTCCATTTTATTTTGTCAAATATCTAGTATCAACAATGTAATATTTTTCTGATTTTAACAAATTATGACGGATTCATATGTAAATTACAAAAATACGTGTAAAAATAAAAACAAAATTAAAACAATCTCTTATAATTTTCAACTTTAAAACAGCCATACTAAATCTACAATATAGTACTATTCAAATATATGTATGAAATTACGTGTTTTATTTATTGCAACAAAAAAACCTCTCATAATGTCAAGAACAACACACAGGCGGCATCAGTAGCAAACGATATCATCAACATTAACAGAAACAACAACATGACGATAATGAAGATGATGACATTGATGTTGTCATCATAACATACAAGTAGCATGAATATGAATGATGTATGTATGCACACATGCATCAATAACTTGCATTGGCCATGGCTAATTTGGTTTGGTCAAAATCAGACAGGAACACCAGCACCATTGCCACTTGTTTAACAAATGTAGCAATTTTAAAGCATAAATGTAGGAGTACATTGTTTCATCATCATATCAGGTTCAATTATAATGAAAAGGACGTAAATGCGTAGTTGATTATTAAGGAGGACAAAAAAATAAGTTCAATTCTAGTTCTCGTGGACTAATATTTCAGCTCTAGTTCAGTTCTATTTCTCTTCTAGTTCAGTTTTAGTTCAGTTCTAGTTCTGTTCTAGTTCAGTTCTAGTTCAGTTCTAGTTCAGTTCTTGTTCAGCTCTTGTTCAGTTCTAGTTCAGTTCTAGTTCAGTTCTAGTTCAGTTCTAGTTCAGTTCTAGTTCAGTTCTAGTTCAGTTCTAGTTCAGTTCTAGTTCAGTTCTAGTTCAGTTCTAGTTTAGTTCTAGTTTAGTTCTAGTTCAGTTCTAGTTCAGTTCTAGTTCAGTTCTAGTTCAGTTCTAGTTCAGTTCTAGTTCAGTTCTAGTTCAGTTCTAGTTCAGTTCTAGTTCAGTTTTGGAATATTTCTACTTCAGTTCATACTAATTATCTTTTTCGTTCCATTAACTTATGTGTTTCTTACCCTCAAATCAAATATATATTAAGACCCGGTGTTTTATTGAATACTTTAGATCTTGTTAGAATAAAAAGATAATAATAAAAGACCACTTAACACTATATACTGTGGTCTGGCAAACAATTAAGATTCAATTTTCACACAAAAACCAACCAAAGACAGTAAAAATAAAAAGGAGCTGAAAAAAATTTTACCAAAAAAGTGAAAATTATACAGGCTTCATAAAGTTTTATTTTCGTTGCGCAACAGAATTTTTTTTTTACAAAACCAACATAATCATAAAATCTAACAAGTGTTGAAAGAGAGTAAAGAAAAAAAGCTATACAAGGTCTTACAAAAATATACAATCACATTTTGTAAAATATACAAGTTTGTATGTAAGATTTTTCATTATGAATGATTTTTAGTTGTTGTTGCAGTTGTAAAAGTAGTAGTGGTATTGTTATTGTTACAATTTTTTTCTCTTACTACCCACTGCTCATTTATTTCAATTGTTATTTTTATGTGCCTTAAGTTATACTACAATTTCCTTTTTGTTTTTTTTTTTTTTCTACCCAAAAGTATTGTACTTTTTTGTTGGGGGATAACTACATTTTTATGTTATTTTTTTTTTTGTAACAAGCTTTCTTTTTTTTGGGCCGTCTTTTTGTTACTACTTCCACTTTTTAACATTTTCTACCATCATAATAAATGATCAAAGCGGTTTTTATATTCATCATCCGTTTTGTGTTGTGGAAAAGGGCGAACAAATCAGTAGAAGAAGAATAAGGCAACAAGTATGATGAACAGGAAAAAGAAAAAAATTATTACTGAACGCTAATGTTGTGTAGTGAGTAAGAAAAGTGACAAAAATTTGCAATTTTTAAGCTGTCACTTGACTTTGTAAATTACAAACCATCATACCAGTCGTTGTTTTTTTTATTTGTACATACATTTGTTGTTACTTTTTTTCTTCCAATTGCTTTAGCTCTGCCATAAAGGGTTGCAAGTCTGTTTGCAGGGGCTTTATGTCGGCAATTTGAATTTATATTTTTACATATTTTTTTTTTCATTTTGAGGTTTTTGTTAAAAAAATAAGGAATATTGTCAGTTATTCTCCCTGTTTTGCATATTTAACCTCATTTGCTTGACTTGGTTTCTATAAGAGAAAAAAAATACTATTATCCTAAAAAGAATTTAAGGATAATTTCAATAATGATTTTAAATGAATTTAATGTTTGACAATTACATTGATGTCATTGATTAAAATTTTACGAAATGTGAAAATTTTTCTATAGAGGAAATATTAAAATTTCTCTATAGAAAATTCTTACAAATTTTAGGAAATCTTCTATAGAAAGATTCTCAGTTTCAGAGAAATTTTTTATGAAGAAAATTACTAAGACTTAAATTTCTTAGACATTTTCTCTACAAAATCATTATGTTTCTAAGAAATTTTCTATTGAGAAATTATTTGAATTGCTAAACAAGTTTCTACAGAGAAAATACCTTACTTTCTTAGAATTTTTATAAAGAGAAATGCTTTTAAATTTTGAAATTTCTCATCTTAAGAAAAGTCTCTCATTTTCTAAGAAATTTTCTCTAGAGCATTTATCTCATTTTAAAATTTAAATAAAGAAAAATTCGTGCAGATTCTAAGAAATTTTCTTCACAGAATATCTTTTGGTTTTAGAGAAACTTTCTATAGAAACAATTAGAAAATATCTAGCTTTTTTAGAATTTTTATGACATTATCACAAAGAAACTTTTAGTTTCGAAGAAATTTTCTATAGAGAAAATATAAATAAATAAAAAAATTTTTGAGAAATTTTCTATGGAAAAAGTTGCTTTGTTTAAAAAAAATTTTTGTTGGCCACATTCTAAAAATTTTTCTATAGAGAAAATCACACAATTCTTATGAAATATTCTATAGAGAAAATTTGTCGATTTATGAGAAAGTTTTATAAGAAAACTCTTTAATTTTCAGAGAAATTTGCTATAGAGAATTTATCTCCTTTTCTTAGAATTTTAATAACAAAAAAATTTTTCAAGATTCTAAAAAATTTACTACACAGAAAGTCATTTCGTTTTATACAAACAATCTTTTAATTTTTATCAAAAAATCACAATCAATTTCTAAAAAAAATTGTTTATAAAGAAAATATCTCTCTCTGTTAAGAAAATGCACAAAGAACCATTTAGCTTAAGAGAAATTTTTTATAGAGAAAATCTCTTAATATCTGAAATGTTTTCTAAAGAAAAAGTACCTTTTTTCAAAGAATTTTATATTTGTCTCTGTCTGAGACATTTTCTATAGCGAAAATATGTCAACTTCTAAGAATTTGTCAAGAGAGAAAATCTCTCAATTTTGAAAAACTTTTATTAAAAAACTCTAATTTTCTGTGAAATTTTCTAAACACAGAATCTTTTTGTTTTAGAGAAACTCTCTTAAATCTCTTAGTATCTGAAATGTGTCTATAAAAAAGTCCCTTTTCTTGAAAGAATTTTATGTTTGTCTCTTTCTAAATAGAAAAAAATGACAATTTCTTTGAATTTATCTATAGAGAAAATTTCTCAATTCTTATGAAATAATCTATAGAGAAAATTCCTCAATTTCTAGGAAAGTTTTATAAGAAAATTCTCCCATTTTCTGAGAACATTTTCACAGAATCTTTTGGTTAGAGAAAAACTTTTGTAAATCTCTTAATATCTGAAATGTGCCCCTTTTCTTAAAAGAATTTTATATTTCTCACTTACTCAGATATTTTTAATAAAGAAAATATGCCAATTTCTTAGAAAATATTCTATAGAGAAAATTTTATGAAATATTCTATAGAAAAAATTCCTTAATTTCTAAGAAAGTTTTACAAGAAAAGTCTTTATTTTCTGAGAAATTTTTTATACATAAAAACTTTTGGTTTCTAAAAAAAATTTTAAAGAAAAATTTCTAAATTAAAAAAAAGTATGAATGTATAGTCGGACATTGCCGACTATATGATACCCTACACCAGTCAGTATGTTAAAAAAGTGGATAATTTTAAAAAAATAAAGCATTTAATATGTTCTTTAACCGTATTGTGGAATATTTTGACGAATTGTTGAGCAAAAAAAAAAAAAAATAGATTTTCTACAAGAGGGCTCATGGGGAGTAAGGGTAAATATGGGCCTATCCTTATATATTTTGGTAGAGGAATTTACGTCTACTTCAAAGTTGTTTATGTAGATTTTAATCGTTTTATTAGAAATTATATGTAAATTTTAACCTTCAAGACATTTTCTAAAGGGGAGTTTGTATGGGGGATAGGGTCAAATAAGGCCCGTCTTTTACAGTTCTTTAAAACTAAGTTTTGCAGATTGACGTAATAGAACATTTAACGTAATTATGAGCCTAAAGGCCCAGTTCGCGGTACGGTTGTAGAGGGGCTAGGCGGAATAATGGACCGATTTCAACCATTTTCAATAGCGATCGTCCTTCAAGCAGGAAAAGAGTATGTGCCAAATTTCATAATTATCTTGAAAATTGCGACCTGTAGCGTGTGCACAAGTTTTATATGGACACAGACACAGACGGACGGACGGACGGACGGACATATAAACATAAGCACAAACGCATAATATCCTCCCCACTATAGTGGTGTAGGGTATAAATAGCGATTTATAGAAAAAATATCTCAATTTTTGTTGAGAAAATTCTTTAAATTTTTAAGAAAATTTGTTTAAAGGAAAGGAAAGAAAATTGTATTTAAAGTGTTTAAATCAACAAATTTTTACTTTAAATTCATTTTTAATCAGTTGATTGTTTTCTTTAAAACACACTTTCCTTAAACTAAACACACGAAAAAGAAGAAGTTTTCACCCATTGTTCTTATTTGTGTTTTCATTAAGTATTTCTTTCGTCTTGTTCTTTTATATTCTCATAACTTTACAACTGCTGACAACAGGAAATGTTATCTTCATTACTACAGCGTCTCATTTCCTTTTGCAAGACTAAATGAATAAAATATTTTTTTGAAGGACATTAGAAGAAAATACGTAAGCAGCCACATCTACCCCCGCAACTTACTCTTTACATACTTACTATATACACCTAAAAGGAAATAAAGTGATTATGAATAACAAAAATGAAAAATTTTTCTTTATAGAAAATATTTTCCATAAAGAAAATATTGCATTTTAAGAGAAATTTTCTACAAAAGGAAATGTTTAATTTATAATAAAATAAAATTTTTTTAAGAATATTTTCCATTTAAGTTAAATTTTTTATATGTTCATCTTGTTTACTTTCAGATTTGGTTTAAAATCGTCCACCATAATTCATACACTCACTTATCGGTTCATTCAGCTTAAAATAAGGTAAGTTGCTCTTACTTTAAATTTTATTTATTTCTGTTTTTCCTTTTAACTAATTTAGTTGCTTTTATCTACCTGCTTATTGCAAAAGCAACTTCTTCTGCATTCCTTTCTACACATTCCAACGTCATTTTGTGCTTATTACACTTATAAGAGTATTTATTTCTTAAGATTTGACACCCTGGTTGAAAAAATTTCAAAAAAAAAAAAATTTTCAAAAAAAAAAATTACTTTATTATAAAAGAATGAGCGAAAAACGCAACAAGCAAAAAAAAAACAAACTTCTAAGAAAAATACGCATATTTTTCTTTAGAAAAATCATAATTTTTTCCTTCCTTCCTTCCTTCCGTTCTTTCTTGTTTTCAGTTACACTCCCTTCATTCCTGTATAAGAAAAGAAGATTAATTAGGAAAAATATGAAAATTGTTTTGATTCATTACCAGTGAAATTTTTATTTCTTTGTTTTGTTCTATGACTCTTTCATTTTTCTTATTTTCGTCCTTAATAGCGTCTAGTGGCATAATCCATTTTTTTCACTTGTCTAAGTTTATAAAACAACAACTTTTCAAAAACAATAAAGTGCCCAACAGTCAAAAGTTGTTTTTTTCCTATTTATGTTGTTGTTTTTTTTTGTGTCCGGTTTTTTTGTCTTTAGCAGAAATATACAACAACTGATGCCAAAATTAAATTTTTCTTAATCAAGAAGGACATTGGTTTCACAAAGGAATATTCATTCATTAAAGGGATTTGAATTTTAGGGTTTAAAGCTAATTTTGTAAGATAATGCAGTCAAGAGGAAATTATTTCTTAAAACGAAGAAAGTTTCTTTTGGAATCGAACATGTTTTTTTTACAGAACATTTCTCAGAGACTGAGTGATTTTCTCTGCCGACAATAATTAGAAAATTAATGATTTCCTATTTAGAAAACTCTTCTGAAACAATTAGAAAATTACTTAGATATCAGTATTTTCTCGGAAAAAATCCTCTTAGATTCAGTGATATTTCCTAAAGAGAGCCTCTCAGATTCTCAAAAATTTTCTATAAGGACAACCTGTCAAATTTGCAAATTTTAAAAATTTTTTCTTTGCGTTGATGAGAAGATGTTTTACATGGACGGACAGACAGACGAACATAGCTAAATTGACTCAGAAACTGAGCCGATTGATATACTTTAAGGTTAGTATAGGCCACTAAAGTGGTTGTGTGTTTAAATCACGATACGGACCATACGGGAGGAGCTTTACGTTAATACCTGCCGTATTGGCCTATTACACGCACAACCATTGTGTGATCTTCTATGCGACTCACCACCGCCCATTGTGCTTCTAACACCCCGGTGGAAATTAACGTATATAAAATTTTCGATTCAGAATACGTGCATACTGCTCAAGTACTTGAGCTATCTAATCTCTGACCATTGCAGTCCAGTTTCTTAACTTCCGAAATGCGAAAACATCACTTAGGTTTACAACCACACAGATGGGATAGCCTCTGTTAAGTAGGCAACATCACCCTGAGATATATCCAATTGACCGAATTGCGAATCCATCAAATAAGCCGAAGACTTTGTTCTTACTCACAGAGACACACTGTGATAAATCTGGTATGGACAGAGTTTATCACGAACAAGGCTGGACAAGAATGGAAACTAGGACATAGTATTGCCACCCGTAGTACCAGTTGTATTCTCTGATTAGATCCCATTTCAAATCATTCCAAGGATTAGCAGAGTAGTGAAATGATATCACTAGTTTATAGTCCCGAGAGACTAGAGGTACTGGTCCTATCCTTTGGATGTCAGCCTCCCAGCGAATTCAATCTATGATCCGCTAGGTCAGGGCACTGACTGAGAAAGTGAACGGTACAATCCTCTTCTCTTCGTCTTAAAAGCTCCTGTAGAAGTCATTGCTAGGAAGATCTAGTCTTCTAGCATGGAGCCCAAAAGCCCAGTGGCCAGCCATCACTGCAATTAGGTTTTGTAGATTTGGAACAGAAAATAACTGGTATCCTCAATCGACCATATATGTTGTGCAAGCTCGTTAAGTTTTTCATGAATCGAGCGTTTGCAGCTTGAGAGCGGTATACCGACAAAATAGTCGGAAGAGAGAGAGTCTGAGGGTCTGCGATGTTATTACCAGATATCTGTTGATCCAGTACAGTCCCACTGCGGAATGTTTCACCATCTCATTTAGAGTTTAGAGATGCCCGGTATTCTAGGACCAGATGTGATGTTGTATAAACACCACTTATAGCCCTTAGGGCAGCTTGACAATCGGAATAAATTAAAATATATATTCGATAGAACCTAAGCCGGGTTGCATCCCGTTTTATGGCTGTTAGTTTAGCCTGAAGTTCGCTACATTGGTTAGAGCCATCAACGAAGACCTGATACGAACCATCACAGAGGATAGATTCCATCTCATTTGGATCGTGCTGAATCAACACTGAAAAGCGCAATAAACAATGTTGCCTTGAATTGCTCTAAGGCTGTTGATTATGATAAAGTGACCTGACTTTATCATAATGAACAGATTGTGCAAAGTCAAATCGCTGAGTTGAGGGCAACCTCCTGAGCCACTAGATCAACAGGTAACCAATTCATCATGGCGCTTTTGATGGAGTATGGGCTTGACTACTATGTCGAAAAGCTATTTGGCATTCTTAGGATTTATACCCCAGGATTTTCCTAGACCTCTTCTCCTACATGAATACAAATCCGAAGCCCCCTTGTTCACTCAAGTGCCATGATAGTTTCGGAACAAGGATCTACATATTTTGCACTATCAGATAGATATATCTCTACCAAGTTTGATAAGAAAGGGTTTATATTATAACGAGTGTTTTTGCAATGCACCAGAACAAAGTTCCACTTTACTTTTTCCCCAAAAACTGAAGATCCTCAATTTTTTTAATTACTTTAAAGTAAAAAAAAAATTGCAAACAATTTAATAACTTACCTCTTGCATGTTCATGGTCAAAAAAACGAAACGACAAAAAAAGAGTTAGTCATTCCCTTAATGAATAAATGAGTGATTGGAAGGACGTACAAAGATATAAAAAAAACAACAACAAGTCCAACAGACATACAAGTGGTTTACAAGTAAATAATTTAAAAGCTGCATTTAGTTCATCTTGTCGAATACTTTGTTTTTGTTGTTGTTGTTTTTTTACTTTTAGCCGGCTTTTCTTTAATGTATAGACAGGACTATCGTGCGTGCAGAGTAGTCTTTTAGTCTCATAGTTTATGTCCTTTCGGGTGAGTGGTGTAGAGTCATTTATCCTGCAATTAATCATGATTACGCGTTTTTTTTCTTTCTTTCTTTTTTCTGTTGCTCGCTCTTTGCCCATGTTTTGCTGGTAACAAATTATTTTTTTATGTCTTTGACTTGTTGCTGTGTTGGTGTTCAGTTTTGTTACTCATACTTTAACATCATCAACAGCAACATTTATTTATTTTCTTTTTCTTGCACTTAATTTTTATTTATTTAAACTTGCGTTTATTATTTTTTTATTTTCCTTTTTTTCTGCTTTTTTTTTCTAATTTCTCTTATGTAGTGTCTTATGTTGTCTTGTATTTTTCTTACTCATTCCTTTCAACATTTTACATTGTTGCAAATATTTCGCAAAATCTGAGAGGATTTATCTAAAGAAAATATCGCAAAAACTTTTAGATGTTCTCTATAGAAGATATGCAAAAACTAAGATATTTCTTTATAGATAATTTCTCGGAAACTGAGAGATTTTCTCTATACAAAATTACTCAAAAACTAAGAAGATTTCTCTGTAGAAAATTTCCTTAAAAACAAAAAGTTTTTCTTTATTCAAAGTTTCTAAGGAACTGAAAGATTTTCTTTAAAGGAAATTTGTCAGACATAACAGTATGTCAAGGTTGATAAAAAATAATATTTGTAATAAATACTCACTCTACTCACAGATTGCCTTTTGTTGTTTGCAGTTCAATGTTCATGTCAAACTCTTACTTACTGTCTTCTATCTTTGCTATCCTGCAGGCTACGCTCAAGAGCTTTGGCCTAACCTTATTCATTTTATGTGTTTTATATGCGAAGATGTCTAGTATTTCTCTTGTTTCTTATTATTATTATTACTATTATGTACATATTTCTAATTTTCTCTACACCACATTTGTTAAAATTTTCTTATATTTTTATTTTTCTTTTATACGTCTATAACTTGGGCGTCTTCATAGAACTTTCGTTTCTTTGTTTTCTATTTAATTTTTTTTCTCATATCTGTTGCATTCAGTGGATAAGTTTGTATTTTGGCATTTTAGTATTTTTTTCCTATCAGAGTCTTTTGTTTGGAGTAGATTGTTCTATTTTCTTTGATTTTTTTTCTTATCAATGTAAACAAAGTTTGTCAATTCTTATAAGCCTCATTGTCATTTCTAGAAGTAAATTTTAAATTAAAGATTATCTTATGGCCTATTTACGAATTTAAATTAAATTAATTTCGATGTCTTCGATGTCTGCTAATATTTGTTTCATCACAAATTACTGTTGATTGATTGAGTTTTAAATATGCGAATCTCTAAAGTGGTTAATCAAATAAATTAAACAGAGAATTGTTTATCATTGGAGTTTCAATAATGTTTCTCCATAAATATATTTGTAGAAAATTAAAAAAAATCTTGGAATTAATTGCTAAGTAGAAAATACCTTTAATCTAAGAGATTCTCTTCAGAAATTGCAAAATATCAAAAATTTTAAAAATTTAGTAAGAATTTAATAAATTTCTTTAAAGCAAATTGAACAGAAACTGAGAGGTTTTTTTCTAAGATATTTCACAGAAACTAAGGGTTTATATCTATAGATTTAGAAATTGAATGATTTTCTCTATCGAAATATTTGAGAGATTTTTTGTATAAACAATTTCTCTCAACCTGTGAGATTTTCTTTATAGAAAATTACCTACAATCTGAGATATTTTCTTTGAAGAAAATTTTTCTTTTAAAAAAATTCTCACCATCCGTGAGATTTTCTTTGCAGAAAATTGTTTAAAATACGAAAGATTTTCTTAATAGAAATTTTCTCAATATCTGAGAAATTTTTTCCAGTTACAGATAGATTTTCTTTTTAGAAAATTTCTCACAATCTAAGAGATTTTCTCTATAGAAAACGTAAAACATAATCTAAGAGATTTTTTTCTAGAAAATCTCTCACAATCTGACAGATTTTCTTTTAAGAAAATTTCTAATAATCTTTTCGATTTTCGTTATAGAAAATTTTTCATAATCTGTGAGATTTTCTTTACAGAAAATTTCTCATAATCTGTGAGATTTCCTTTATAGAAAATTTTTCATAATGTGACAGATTTTCTTTATAGAAAATTTTTGAAAATTTTCTTTCAATCTTGGAGATTTTCTTTAAAGAAAATTTCTCACAATCTTTCTTTAAAGAAAATTTTTTACAATTTGAAAAATTTTCTTTGTAAAAAATTTCCTATAATCCGAGAAATTTTCTTTATAGAATTTTTCTCACAATCCTAGAAAATTTCTTACAATCTGAGACATTTCCTTTATAGAAAATTGCTCTCAATTTAAGATAGTTTCTTTATAAAAAAATTAATCACAATCTGAGAGATTTTCTTTATAGAAAAATTTTCACAATCTGGAATATTCTCTTCAAAGAAAATTTCTTACAAGCAAAAAGATTTCCTTTACAGAAAAATTTCAAAATTTTTTGGATAGATTTTCTAAAAGAATATTTGTCACAGCCTTACATAATCTTTTTACAAAATTTCTTAGCATACTTGGAATTCAATTTGTATACCCTACACCCTTTTACTGGGCAGGGTATTGGGTTTGTACTGATGTTTGTAACTCACAAAAATATTCTTTAAAGTATACAAATCGTTTTCTAAACCAATTAAGCCATGTCCTTCTGGCTGGTTGTCCATGTATATTTAGCGTAAGATACAGTTCACAATTTGCAAGATAATTGGATCTTGAAAAAAGGCGGCACAAATACGTTTTGATAATCTTGTCAAATTTAATAAAGATCATACAAAGAATGCTTTAGAATCTCTTTTTGGGAACGGTTCCTATTTGTCCCTAGCCCTTTCTTTCAGGAGTTTGATTTTCGTCCATAAATTGGAAACAAGAAAATAGTCGACATAAATACTTTGTTATGGAAAAATAAATCAAAACTAATGTTCATTATTGGTGTAGAGTATCATATGGTTGGCCACGCCCTACTATACTTTCTTACATGATTCTTCTATAAAATACTTGATAAATAATCACAAAACTTCATTTCACGTCTGACCGCAATAAATCTACAAAATTAATCGCCCAATTTTACCTTATGCCTTTAAAACTAATTCAACTTTGACCAGGATTTATTCAATTTAAAAAAAAATAAATTGTCTTCTTAGAAAAAGTACATCATCGTCATCATCATCATCTTTTCCCCCAAAAGAAAAACATTTAGAAAAATAATCAAAATATCTTAAGTGTATTTATCTTTAATCTCTGGCATAAACTAATAAAATTTTTGTAACTTTATCCCAAAAATGACCACAAAAAAATAAATAAATAAATACAAATACGAAATTTTATAAATCACAAATTTCTTAGCACGTAGGAATGTGTTTGAGCGTATGTCTCTGTGTGTGTGTGTGTGTTTGGTTTAGAAGTATAATCCTTTTATAAGATTACATGATTCTTAATATTCCAAGGCAAACATGATTTAATACAATTAGTAAAATAAAAGAGCAGGAGAGTAAATAAGGAAACAAAGTCAAAAAGTAATATATAATAAAGAAAATAAACTTAACTATTACACTTACATATAGACATTATTAAAGTGATAGACATATGTATGTATGTGACTGTAAATTTTTATACCCTACACCACTTTAGTGAAAAAGGGTATATTGGTCCTATACCCACCTTAAAGTTTAGCTTTGTCCGCCCATCCGTCCGTCCGTCCGTACATATAAACCTTGTAATCAAACTACAGGTCGCAATTTTGAAGATAATTCAATGAAATTTTAGAAAATTTAGTACATGATCTTCTATTATCTTAGGGATGAGGCCTATTGAAAGTAGTTAAGATCGGTCCATTATTTCACCTAACCCCCATACAACTGAACCCCCTAATAGTGCTTGTAAACCGTGTAATCCAACTACAGGTTGCAATTTTAGAGAAAATTTAAAGAAATTTGACACATGATTTTTTATGGTACCGTAGACGAAGGCTATTGAAAATGGTTAAAATCGATCAATTATTTCACCTAACCCCCATACAACTTAACACCCGAATAGGGCTTTAAGTTCAT
Source organism: Lucilia cuprina (assembly GCF_022045245.1). NCBI lineage: Eukaryota > Metazoa > Arthropoda > Insecta > Diptera > Calliphoridae > Lucilia > Lucilia cuprina. The sequence goes on along the minus strand of NC_060951.1, from coordinate 36,352,879 downwards.
AATTATGTTTAATATACTCGATCTCAACAAAAAGCTGTAAAATTATGTTCTATACTAGCCTTAATGACCCTCATGAACTTTATAATTATAAGGCCTCATTTGACCCACTAAAAAAAGCCCCCGCTCAAAATTTGACTTAAATGTCCTAATTTTATTCAACAATAAATGGCTTAAGTAAATCTGAGGCAAGATACAATTAAACTTAAAGGCTTTATTATGAAAACTTAATCAAATTTTATTCGTATACAGGTGTAGGCTATTATATGGTCGGCCTCGCCCGAATGTAATTTCTTACTTGTTAGTTTTGGGGAAAACCATGGCTTTATTACATACCATCTTGTTATGAAACAGTGTTAGGTACTGTTTATATGTTAATAGAATTCTGTATCAGTTATGCTATTTAATCTAGCTACTTTGTTGTCTCTAAGTAGTCTAAAATGTAGTGAGTTGAAAGTGTTTTTACCCCTCATTAGAAAGCGGTAGAATGCAGAGTTGTTTCTCGTTTTAAATCGTCTAAAAACTAAAATCAATGCGAAAAAATAATGATTTTTTAATTAATAATTTTAAAATTTTTTCGCTTACTTTTGACACTGACTGTAGTGAAATACATATTTCTATATTAAATGTGTATGTTTGTGTGAAAGCTCTCCTACAAATACATATATATAGACAAAAACAATTAATCACAACGTGTTTTGAATATTAAAATAATTGCCACTTTATTGTCTCCAAGTAGTCTAAAATGTAGTGAGTTGAAAGTGCTTTTACCTCTCATTAGAAAAAGTTAGAAGGCAGAGTAGTTTTTCATTTTAAATCGTCTAAACTAAAATTAATGTGAAATAATAATAATTTTTGAATTAATATTTTTAAAATTGTTTCGCTTACTTTTGACACTGACTGTATTGAAATACATATTTCTGTATTATATGTGTATGTATGGTGTAAACTCTCCCCGAAACATATATAGACATAAACAATTAATCACAACGTGTTTTGAATATTGAAATAGTTGAAACGTGATTTTGGGTCTATATATAAGTATAAAAGTTTCCTTTTTAGTTTTTAACATTTGGTGGGAGTTTTATTTTTCCGACAAAGTCATTGTTTTTATGTCTCTAGTATATCAAATATCAATATATAAACTTATATAAAAGCATATGTTTTTTCTCTTCAAAACTCATAATATTTAAACATACGTACATACATATGTGTGTGTAAATATGTATTTATAAACTTCTATAAAAGACAATGTCATCAATGTATGTGTGTGTGTAGTTATGTATGTGTATTAAATTAAAATGACTTTGCCAAAAGGATAATTAGATTACATGCAAATTAAATGCACTGCAGGGAATTTATGCAAAGAACCAGTCAACCAACCAACAAAACTTCAGTTAAACAGTCATATCTACCTTTCAAAAAAAAAAAATCAACTTATATATGCAAAAAAGCACTTTCACGTATTTGGTTTGCCAAATTTTTAACCCTTAATGGAGTTTGCTATAAAAAAGACAGCTAATTTTATCAATTGTTTTTGAATTTATGCAATAGACTTAAAGTAGATTTAATTTATAAAAAAGTCAAAATTTTTCTTTAAGGAAAAATTTTGTAATATACAGAAAAAGCCAATTCCATCTAGATTGCTTACAAATAAGTGGTTAAGTAAATTAATTTCAAAGGAGGGTGTATATCCGATGAAATACACTTGGGCTTCTATCAGACCTGTTGTGCGCTCCTTAAGCAGTGCCTCAGGTTTGAAACGAACCTACCACCACCGGTCTAACAGAATAAAACATTAACCACTAATGTACCTGTTAATGCTACGAACCTAATATCTTGCGTTTACTAGTTCGCTGTCGTACTTTCAGTATCACTGCTATGAAAAATTAATAGTTTTCACATACAAATGCTATGGTCTTATCATTGTGTGTAAACAGTTGATAACACACTACCAAATATAACGACAAAGTTCAAAGTAAGAACTTACATGTATAATTACATGTAAGGCATTATTAGACTACTTATGCAAATAAAATGAAGTAAGCACAAGTAATTACCAAAGTTTAACGAATATATAACTCCAGACCGTATTTCACGAATAAAACAAAGAATGCTGATCTTCAAGGTGTCACTATTGTAATATCTAAGGGTAAAATCGAGATGGGAATCGACTAGCTAACTTCTCGATATAAAATTGTATCCCGATTTTAATTTCAATTGGTCGTTGAAATCATATTCCTCGCATATTAATCTCATTCTTAAAAACCAACACAATTTGCAATAAAATATCGATGATTAATTTTCAAATAAAATTTTTCAAAATGTTCTAGCGTTATCCCGAAAACTATCCTTAAGATTTCTTAAGTATGTTAAAAAAGCGTTCAAAGTGACAACTCGTTTGACAGTTAACCTTTTAACCGGGCTTAACAGAACACACACATTCAGAAAATTAAAGATTTCTTGATAGAAGATTTCTCAGAAACTAACTAATAGATTTTCTTTATAATAAAATTTCTGTGAAATTGAGATATTTTCTTTATAGAAAAATTTTCAGAAAATGAGGTTTTTTATAGAAAATTTCTTTATAGAAAATTTCTAATAAAATTTCTTTGTAGAAAAATTTTCAGAAACTAATAGATTTTCTTTATAGCAAATTTCTCCAAAACTGCAGGTTTTAAAGAAAACTTCTTAACAATTAAACAATTTTCTTTATAGAAAATTTTTCAAAAATTAAAAAGAAATTTATAGAATATTAAAAAAAATTATTGAAAATTTAAAAAAATTATAAAATTAAAAAAAAAATTAATTGAAAATTTTAAAATTTTTTAAAAAAATTTTGTAGAAAATTTTAAAATTTTTTTTTAAATTTTATAGAAAATTTTACAATTTAAAAAAAAATTATAGAAAATTAAAAAAAAAAAAAATTTTGAAAATTTTTAAAAAACTGAAAAATATTTTTTTTAGAAAACTTTTCAAAAATTGAGAAATTTTCTTTAAGAAATATTTATCAGAAACTAAGAGAGTTTTTTTGTAGAGAATATCTTAGAAACAGAAAGATTTTCTTTATAGAAAATTTCTCAAAAATGTAAAAAAAGATTTATAGAAAATTTAAAAAAAAATATAGAAACTTCTCACAAATTGAGAATTTTTTTAAGAAATATTTCTCAAAAACTAAGATATATTTTTGTAGATATTATCTTAAAAATTGAGAATTTTTTATATAGAAAATTTCTCAGAAACAGAACGATTTTCTTGATAGAAATTTTTTTTGAAACTAAAAGATTTTCTTTTTAAAAAATTTAAATTTTCTTTATAGAAAATTTCGTAAAAACTGAAAGATTTTTTTAGAGAATGTTCTTGGAAAATTTCTCAAAAATTGAGAGATTTTCTTTTAAGAAAATATCACGGAAACTGAAAGTTTTTATTTCTAGAAAATATTGCAGAAACTAAGAGATTTTCTTTAGAGAAAATATCTCAGAAACTGAAAGTGGTTTTCATTATTGAAATATTCTCAGAAACTGAAAGATTGTCTTTATAAAAATTTCTCAGTAATTGATATTTTTTCGTTATAGAAAACATCGCAGAAACTGAAATATTTTCGGTAAGGAAAATTTCTTAGAAAAGTAGAGTTTTTTTTTATTTTATATCAAATATTTCTTTTAGAACTTGAAAGATTTTTTTATAGAAAATTTCTCAGAAAATTAATGATTTTCTTTAAAGAAAATTCCTTAGAAAATTACTCAGAAACTCAAAAATTTTTTTGTAGAAAAAATTCTTAGAAATTTAAAAATTTTCTTTTAGATAAATTTTCAGAAATTTAAAAATGTTCTTTTTACAAAAATGTTCAGAAACTTAAAGATTTTTCTATATCGAAAATTTCTCAGAAACTGAAAGATTTTCTTTTACAGAAAATTTCTTAGAAACAAAAAGATTTGCTTTATAGAAAAGTTCTCAGAAACTCACACATTTTCTCTATAAAAAGCTTATCCGAAAGTTAGAGATTTTCTTTATAGAAAATTTTTCAGAAGGTAAGATGTTTTCATTATAGAAATTTCTTAGAAATTTAAAAAAAAATATTAAAATTTGCAAAATTAAAAAAAATCTATAAGGACATAAGATATGTGAACAATTTGAAGTTATGATAATCAAAAATTTTTACGGGTTTTTTAATAAGTTAATAAAATTTAAAAATTTCTTCAAAAATTCAATTAAAATTTGCTTCGCCTCATTTTCCTTAAAACATCATCTATGAAAATTTAAATATATTTTTACCTACACACACAAGGAGTCACTTTCGAAATCTACATTTAAAGGTTAATAACTTTTGCTGCAAGCGATGAAAAAACTTTCCATATGGTAGCAAAAGACTAAGTAAAACTTTATGGTGTTAATGTTCAACAAACCGGTAAAGATAATGATTTTATTATTTATTTTTAATAAAAAAAATAAAACAGACAGATATGAATAAATAATTACCTTGACATAATAAAGTTGTTAAATAAATAAACAAACTGCTTTAATTAAAGTAAAGATGTCAATATATATAAATTTTTTATTTTAAATAAAAGTTTAAAATTTTTGCAAAATATTTTTAAAACAATTTCAACATGAAATTTTTATGTCACATATGTTTTTTTAACACTTTTATTTTTTTAATTGTGCACTTTGTATATCTTTAAAACTTAATTTAAATATTTTTTTTTTAAATATTTCAAAATTTTATTTCTAAAATTTTCTATTGCTTATGTTGAGTGAATGTATGTTTGTTTATTTCTAATTTAAAGCAATATTTATTTAGTATTTTAAATGAAGGAGCAAATTGCAAACTGTCTTGGAACGCGTCAACTAACCAACTGAGTTCAGGCAAAGTCGGTTATTAGAAGCTTACAAACTGCAGTCAATATTCAGCGGTATGACTTAAATATTCATGATTCATGTTTGTTGCTGTATTTACGTTGTATGTAGTATTGTTGTCCCGTTTGAAAAACAAAAAAAAAAAAATAATAAAATAAAAATAACGAGTATTCTGCCACTGCTTTCTACAATATGTTGCATGCAGATGTTCATCGATGCTCATCATGGAGATGTTGATGATGGCGATAACGATGCATGGGGGATATTCATAATGATAATTAAGTTTCTTAATGATGACACTAGTAATAGCTAGGCCGCCTGGCTGGGAACAGTCTATATTAAAATCCCACTAGCAATAGGTGCATTCAACCAACCATCCATATAAGTCATTCAAAGTCCAAGGGGGTATGGAGTAAATGTTGTATACACCGTGTTACGTGTGATTACGAAACATTATAAAAGTATGTGATGCAACCAACAGCAGAATATTGCCACCTTTACGAAGTCAAGTTTAAAAGCAAACGATAATAAACGATGTATACCACCTCCTGTTCATGAAGTAATAAAAATATACTAGAATAGTACGTTGTTGCTCTAAACACACACACACACATACACACATCTCTTCCATATGTAGCATTTATAATGAAAAAAAAATAAATAAAATTGCACTGATAAATTGCAAAAGTTTTTGCAAAAAGAAAAAATGTAAAAACTATAACAATTTAAAATCTCTTTCCACTGTTACTGCTGCTAGAGCACAACATTGCGACATATCCGTTTCCGGTATCTGTCACCTTCCTTACATTCTCTAAACAAAAACTCAAGCGTACACACACCAACACTTTATTTTTCTAAACACTTCAAACCACTGCATACTTTTTACCAAATAAAAAAACAAAACTATTTTATTTTTTCATCGTTGTGTCACATGCAACAGGCACCTCTAACTGTTGCGCTTTCTCTAGGGGAATTTAGGTTCTTGTATATACATTGTTTGTTTTTGTAAAGAAAAATTTTAAATACAAACAATTTTATAAAAAACAAACTTTTTCCTCTCACTTACATTCATCGGTCTCTTTGTGTTTGATTTTCCAGGGGTAATATTCTACAAGTTGTACCTGTTGCCTTTTTAGTTTTCTTTGCAACGTTATGTATGAGTATTTCTAAAGCTGCACCCAGTTTTTCGCTGTATTGGTGTATGACAGATTTTCTACTCACTTATACATTTGCACTATACCTTATCGAGAATAATTGTTTTTCCTTTAGTGTTGTTAAGTGGTTTTAATTGCAATTGAGGGGAACACTAATAAGTGGACGAAATTATTGGAAATTGTATAAGCTGTCAAGTCTATAAATCTTATTCTTCATAATCTAGACTATAGGCAAGATCTATCTCTATTCAAGTAAATCACTGTCTGTTTACCAGATCTGTACGGACTGGATTATTTTCTAGTCTATAGATAGATCATTGTCTAGTCTACAGACTAGATCATCGTCTAGTCTATAGAATAGATCAATGAATAGTATACAGACTAGAACATAGTCTAGTCTATAGACTAGATCATTGTCCAGTGTATAGACTAGATAAGTTTCATGTCTACAGACTTTATCATTGCCTTGTACACAGACTAGATCATTGTCTAGTCTTTAGACTAGATCATTGTCTAGTATTTAGACTACTCTATAGACTAGATCATTGTCTAGTCCATAGACTAAATCATTGTCTAGTCTATAGACTAGATCATTGTCTAGTCTAAAAACTAGATCATTGTCTAGTCTTTAGACTAGTCTAAAAACTAGATCATTGTCTAGTCTTTAGACTAGTCTAAAAACTAGATCATTGTCTAGTCTTTAGACTAGTCTATAGACTAGATCATTGTCTAGTCTATAGACTAGATCATTGTCTAGACTAGATAATATTCTAGTCTATAGACTAGATCATTGTCTAGTCTATAGACTAGATCATTGTCTAGTCTATAGACTAGATCATTGTCTAGTCTATAGACTAGATCATTGTCTAGTCTATAGACTAGATCATTGTCTAGTCTATAGACTAGATCATTGTCTAGTCTATAGACTAGATCATTGTCTAGTCTATAGACTAGATCATTGTCTAGTCTATAGACTAGATCATTGTCTAGTCTATAGACTAGATCATTGTCTAGTCTATAGACTAGATCATTGTCTAGTCTATAGACTAGATCATTGTCTTCTCTAGACTAGATCATTGTCTAGTCTATAGACTAGATCATTGTCTAGTCTATAGACTAGATCATTGTCTAGTCTATAGACTAGATCTTGTCTAGTCTATAGACTAGATCATTGTCTAGTCTATAGACTAGATCATTGTCTAGTCTATAGACTAGATCATTGTCTAGTCTATAGACTAGATCATTGTCTAGTCTATAGACTAGACAATGATCTAGTCTATAGACTAGATCATTGTCTAGTCTATAGACTAGATCATTGTCTAGTCTATAGACTAGATCATTGTCTAGTCTATAGACTAGATCATTGTCTAGTCTATAGACTAGATCATTGTCTAGTCTATAGACTAGATCATTGTCTAGTCTATAGACTAGATCATTGTCTAGTCTATAGACTAGATCATTGTCTAGTCTATAGACTAGATCATTGTCTAGTCTATAGACTAGATCATTGTCTAGTCTATAGACTAGATCATTGTCTAGTCTATAGACTAGATCATTGTCTAGTCTATAGACTAGATCATTGTCTAGTCTATAGACTAGATCATTGTTAGTCTATAGACTAGACATTGTCTAGTCTATAGACTAGATAATGTCTAGTCTATAGACTAGATCATTGTCTAGTCTATAGACTAGATCATTGTCTAGTCTATAGACTAGATCATTGTCTAGTCTATAGACTAGATCATTGTCTAGTCTATAGACTAGATCATTGTCTAGTCTATAGACTAGATCATTGTCTAGTCTATAGACTAGATCATTGTCTAGTCTATAGACTAGATCATTGTCTAGTCTATAGACTAGATCATTGTCTAGTCTATAGACTAGATCATTGTCTAGTCTATAGACTAGATCATTGTCTAGTCTATAGACTAGATCATTGTCTAGTCTATAGACTAGATCATTGTCTAGTCTATAGACTAGATCATTGTCTAGTCTATAGACTAGATCATTGTCTAGTCTATAGACTAGATCATTGTCTAGTCTATAGACTAGACATTGTCTAGTCTATAGACTAGATCATTGTCTAGTCTATAGACTAGATCATTGTCTAGTCTATAGACTAGATCATTGTCTAGTCTATAGACTAGATCATTTTCTAGTCTATAGACTAGATCATTGTCTAGTCTATAGACTAGATCATTGTCTAGTCTATAGACTAGATCATTGTCTAGTCTATAGACTAGATCATTGTCTAGTCTATAGACTAGATCATTGTCTAGTCTATAGACTAGATCATTGTCTAGTCTATAGACTAGACATTGTCTAGTCTATAGACTAGATCATTGTTAGTCTATAGACTAGATCATTGTCTAGTCTATAGACTAGATCATTGTCTAGTCTATAGACTAGATCATTGTCTAGTCTATAGACTAGATCATTGTCTAGTCTATAGACTAGATCATTGTCTAGTCTATAGACTAGATCATTGTCTAGTCTATAGACTAGATCATTGTCTAGTCTATAGACTAGATCATTGTCTAGTCTATAGACTAGATCATTGTCTAGTCTATAGACTAGATCATTGTCTAGTCTATCGACTAGATCATTGTCTAGTCTATGGATTAGATCATTGTCTAGACTATAGACTAGATCATTGTCTAGTCTATCGACTAGATCATTGTCTAGTCTATGGACTAGATCATTGTCTAGTCTATAGACTAGATCATTGTCTAGTCTATAGACTAGATCATTGTCTAGTCTATAGACTAGATCATTGTCTAGTCTATAGACTAGATCATTGTCTAGTCTATAGACTAGATCATTGTCTAGTCTATGGACTAGATCATTGTCTAGTCTATGGACTAGATCATTGTCTAGTCTATGGACTAGATCATTGTCTAGTCTATAGACTAGATCATTATCAAGTCTATAGACTATAACATTGTCTAGTTTATAAACTAGATCATTGTTTAGTCTATAAACTAGATCATTGTCTAGTCTATAAACTAGATCATTGTCTAGTCTATAGACTAGATCATTTTTTAGTCTATAGACTAGATTATTGTCATGTTTATAGACAATGTCTAGATCATTGTCTAGTTATCAGACTGGATCATTATCTATATACTGGATTAGTGTCCAATCTGTAGATTGGATTATTGTCTATTCTATAGGCTAATCTATAGATCATTTACCATATGGTACCATAAAATTTATATACGTGTTTGCATAAATATGTAAAAATATTTTCGTTTTGCAACACTATAACATCCCTAAAAAATCCCACTTTTACCAAAACCCCAACACATAATAATTATTATTCCTTTCACATAAATTACGTGCAACATCATTAGTAACTTCATTATTATCAAAATATTAGATATTGTAACGATTTCCTTAGCAACTGTTGCTCATACCATTAGCAACAGGTAAAGCAACAGTTGAAAACGAAGCAATTACGAAACAATGAGACAAAAATATATTCAATTCAACTTATATAGAGAGAATTTACAAAAGTAAATAGAGCGAAAATAATAAGAATTTAAAAGAGCATAATGTGATTGCAATTGTATGAGTGAGTAACTGAAAATTGACTTTATAACCTTTGACACACCATTACAAATGGAAAAAATGGAATATGCGCATTAAATTGAAGCAAATTTGTTAATGCTAAATTTTAAGATTTTACTTAAATGTAAAAAGTTAAAATAATTAAAAGTTAGTTCTTAAACTTACCAATAAGCAATTTCAGTTGTTATTTTAGTATCTCGCGAAATAACAAATAATTTTCTAACTACGCCTCTGTTTATTTTTCATTTGTGTTTGTGACTCTCACTCATACTAATGCATTTTTGAATTGCGTATACATACACCTCCCTGTATTTGTATATAAGCAATTTTTTCATTCGTATTTTTGTAGTTGTTTTTTTTCTTATATTTCACTTGTTGCAAATATTACTCAACTGTTGCATGCAGGTTCGATACCCCTCCTTAAGGATTTTCATCATTCCCGCTGTTGGGTTTTTTATGTGTTTTTTTTTTCTCCCTACCTTCTGTGTTTTATGCACGGATATCCATTTTAAACGTTTTCTAATTATGTTTAGAAAGATTTAATTTAGTTAGAGATTTAAGATGTAATTTTTATACATCGTGAAATTTTTGTCAATAATATTAAAGTTTTATAAAATTTTATTAAATTATCAATATTAAGTTAATGAATTTTGGGAAATATTTAAAACAAAAGTAGATTTTATTGTGAAATATTTGAAAAAATTTGGTTGCAGAAAAGAACTTGATTTTTTATTCTCTTTATAGTAGAATGGAATCTGTTGGCCTCTATATATATATCGTTCGTTTTCTGTACAAAATTTATAAATTAATATGTACTTCTTTAGATACAAATAGCGTAAGTCGAAAAAGGAGGCCGTAATATTTATAAGCTAGATATTAATCTACTTAATAGATTAGACAATACTCTGATCGACAGAGTTGACATTGATCTTGAAAATCGAAAATAATCTTGAATGTAGTCTTGTGACTAATTCAATGTTCCAATTAAATAGATATTTTTCTATAGACAATGATATCGAATCAAATGCTAGAATCAACTATTCCACTAAAACTATAGACTAAACAGTTATAAACTCTATAGCCTAGATTTTAATTTAAATAAGTCGCAAGAGTAGAATATAGTTTATTTATACTTTGAATTATTTAATACATAGACATAGTCTTAATAGTGATGTAGTCTGTACACTAAAAACATTGATCTAGCCTATAGAATAAACAGTGATCGAGTCTATAATCAGTGATCTAGTCTATAGACTAAACAGTGACCTAGACTGTAGATTTAATAGTGATCTAGTTTATAGATTAAAAACAGTGATCGAGTAATCTAGTCTATAGAGTAAACAGTGATCTAGTTAATTAACTTAAGAGTGATTAAAGCGACAAAATAAAGAATGGTCTTGACTATAGAATAAACAGTGTAGTGAATGGATTAAAAACAGTGATCCAGTCCACAGACTAATTAGTGTTCTAGTTTAAAGATTAAACAGTGACTAAATAGTGATTTAATCTATATACTAAACAGTGATCTAGTCTCGTCATGAGCACGACTAAATGTCGTTGTCTTTAGTCTTCTAAAGTTCCTTTTATTACAAATCATCAATTCAAATCAATTTTTAAAATAGATTCTAGTCTATAGTCCTCTCTTTACCCTTGTCTGTAGAATCGTTATTCATAGGCTAAAAAGTTCTCTGAAGTATATTATATAAACTCAAAGAACTTGACCTATCTGTATGAACGGTTCTGTTAAGGTAACGTTATAAATTTTACTAAAATTTGTTTATGAATTTGTCTATAAATTAATTCATAAACTCTCCTATGAACTCTCCTATAAACAGGACTATAGAGATTTTACAAATTCATGTTTAAACAAGTCGTTAGTCCTCTTTGTACCCTTATCGTTATTCATATGCTAAAGAGTTCTCCAAGCTATATTACTATATTGACTTAAAAAACTTGACCTACTACTACTACTACTACAATATACTTGTCTTAGAACTTGTCATTACAAATTCATCTTAAAACTAGCATCTAGTCGAGTTTTTAGTCTTCTTTGTACCCTTATCTATAGGATCATTACACCATCTGACAAAAAGAGAAAAAAAATCGTTAAACACGAACCGGATGATAAATGTTTGTTGCTGTAAATTTAAGGAATGAAATCTGGGTTTTTTGTTTTTAATTTCGTAATCCTGTGTCCTTGTAAAAAGACTTCAAAGTTTTAAAAAGTAAATTTTTCAAAAAATATTTTAAAATATTTTTACTTTTCATACAATGTCGAATATGGTGTCAAGCGAACAAGAGGAGTTGGCAAATATTTTGTATTATTTTTATTTTATACCGCTAGCTCGAAAATGTCCTTTAAAATGCAAATCCTTAAAAACCGATCAAAAATTTTCAATATTACTTTTTTTTTAATTTTAAAATACATTTTTTACATCTTTTGATCCTGAGTGAAATAAAAATAATCCAAAATATTTTACAACTCTTCTTGTTAGCTTGATATCAAATTTGTAATTATTTGATGAGTAAAAGTATTTTTAAATATTTTTTGGAAAATGTACATTATAAAACTTGTAAGTAGTCCTTTAAAAAGGACACATACTTCTCAAATAAATTTATAGTTTTAGACCTATATCTATATCTAGTTCGTATCTAATTTCGAAATTATATTCAAAGTTAATTTGATTCCTATATATTTGTAGTTAAAATATAGATAAGTCGATACCAAAAAAACAATTCAAACTAATTTTGCTAATATTGCTCTAAAAATTTAAATGAAAGTTGTTTAACATTTAACTGAAACTCTCTACCAAAAAAATTGTTATATATTTCTTTATTCAGATTAAAAGGAATATTGATTTAAGAAACTGTAAAAAAATGTAATATGTTTTTTACAACTATATGTTTAGTCTACATACATACAAATAGTACAAAAAAATTACAGATCCTGGCAGACATAATATATGGACATAGGAAACTTCTAAATGCATAAAAATTATAATAAAAAAATCTACAATAAGTAAAAAATATATTAAAAAAAATAAAACTATATATGTATATATACATACACATGATCTCACGAGAATATTATTGATAAAGTCCAAAAGGATAAACAACAGTAATATAGACATGTGTGTTAGTACCTCAACATACACTGACATAAACTTGGGTCTGCAATAAAATTGTTTTCAATACAATGCAAAAAAAAAAAAAAAAACAACAAAAAAATAATAAAAATGTAGAAAAAAATTAAAGAAGTATTTTGCATAATATAATGTATGGATTTATATAAATTTCTTATAATAGAAAGACAGACTAACATTTTAAGGTTGAGATGATATAAATACTATCAGGAATTTCTTACAAAGACAAATTTAAAATGATTTAAATTAGTTTTTTTTTTTTTTTTTTTTTTTTTTTTTGTAAAAAAGAAAAATCAATTTCAAGGTTTTTGCAGAATTTAGTTTTAAGTGAGTTATAATAGAAAATTACTTGAATTTTTGGGAATATTTTCTAAAGCGATTTGTATTGTTTTTCATTCATTTCATATTTAACTAAAAAAATCTCATTAAATTCATCTGAAACAATCATATTAACATTAAAGAAAAACGATTTTCTTTTCAAACTCCTTTTCTAAACTAATATTTTATAAATATTGCAACAATAACAAGAAAAATCCTTTTTTTTAAATTTAAAGGAATAAAAAGCATTGATTTTTTAGCTTTAAAGTTGAGAAATCAAAATCTTAAAGAAAAGCAACGAATACTGAAAATGACAATAAAAATAAGAAAAAAACTGCAAAAGATATTTTAAGTTACCACTTGCTGTGAGCTAAGAATAATTTAAGAAAATCTCCTCTAAACAATGTACCAAGTACAAAAAACAAGGGTGAAATGAAATTGGAAAAATTTTAAATATTCGATAATGATTCAATTGGCCGGTTCTAAATAAACATTATTGTCTAAACACCTTAAGGTGTGAGTATAATGAAGAGGGATAATAGACCCTAATAAAAAGGATTATTGTAGTCTGACATGTTGACCATATAATACTCTACACCAGTGAGTAATATGTAAATCATTTTGAAAATTTTTAATATTTAAACATTGCCTTAAATATCTGAAATATTTAAACAAAATGTACCCAAAAAAATTTTTTCTGAAAGAGCAGGCAAGTGTTAAGGATATGCCCACATCCATATAATTATTAAATTTAACATGTAAAAAAAGTAGGGTTTTATTTTGAGGGACTCAAGGGCTTAGTTGACTTTTGTCAAAATTTTTTTAAAGTTTACCTTCATTTCTTAGTTTTATATTAGTCTATAGTCTTGTCTAAAGTCTAGTCTTTAGTCTAGGCAATAGTTTAGTCAATAATCTTGTCAATAGTTAGTCTATAGTCTAGTCTAATTTCTAGTCTATAATCTATAGTCTAGTCTATAATCTATAGTCTAGTCTAAGGTCCAGTCTATAGTCTAGTCTATGGTCTTGTTTATAGTCTAGTCTTTAGTCTAGACTATAGTCAAGACTTAACGGCTAAGTCTGTAGTCTAGTCTATGATCTAGTCTATTGTCTAGTCTATAGTCTAGTCTATAGTTTAGTTTATAGTTTAGTTTATAGTCTAATCTATAGTCTAGTCTATAGTCCTGTCTATAGTCTAGTCTACAGTCTAGACTGTAGTCTAGTCTATTATCTAGTCTATAGTCTTGTATATAATCTAGTCTATTGTCTAGTCTATTGTCTAGTC
>NC_060951.1:36321073-36338458 GCF_022045245.1 Lucilia cuprina | reverse complement strand
AGTTCAGTTCTAGTTCAGTTCTAGTTCAGTTCTAGTTCAGTTCTAGTTCAGTTCTAGTTCAGTTCTAGTTCAGTTCTAGTTCAGTTCTAGTTCAGTTCTATATCATATTGATGAAAAAACATGGTAGTTCAGATGTATTTAGGTACCTACTAACAAATTTTTTAATAACTAATAAGTAGTGATTACGTAGATGTGGCCTAATAAAACAAAACTTTGTGAAAATAGTGATTTAAAATGTCGCATAATTTTTATCATACTTTTTCTGAAAGTTTTATTTTACTTGTAGCGTCTTTTATATACTGGTATTTTTAACTCCTTTCACGTACCTTAGATTTCTTTGTTCGTTTTCCTTAAAAAAACTATTGTCAAAGTTTTATATTCGTTTCCACAAATAGCTCGTTTTATGAACATGGACTATTAGCTACACCTATTTCCTAAATCTAAAAAAAATTTGACAACAATCAAGAAAGAAATCCATTAAAAACATTGACAAAGTGTTTTTGCTCCTATACAGCAGCAAATACATCTAATAATCTTTCATCATTTCAAAACAATACAAACTATTTAAATTTCAATTAAAAGTAAACATTTTTTACAAGTTGTTAATACACTGGCCGATAGTTTAAATTGACTTTAGAGATCCTTTTGTCTTTCACACATGTGCACACACACTCATATGAAATTTACACCTTTATAAAACTACACTACTTCTACTACTTTACTTTTATTCTCTTGTTATTTATTTTCATTGTAATAGTTGTTGTTGTTTATGTGAGAGTATTCACAAAAACACGATGATATTGTTAATTAAATCTCTGAAATTAAAATGTTTTGTTTGTTTAAATTGAAAAATCGTAAACAATAAATAAAGAACGATAACAGCAACAACAGCATCATCAACAAGTACAACAAAGCGTTAGCAATAAAAACAATAAAAAAATTGTTTATAAAATGCAATAAAATAAAAACAGTCAAGAGTATTAATACGGCAGCAATAACAAAATCGTTTAAAAACTCAACTCAACGTATGATGATGCATTTGTGTCGATGAGCCAATTTTACCAGGAATTGTTTTGATGCTGCCTGTCTCTGCAGATCGTAAGTTTGAGGTTTTTTCGTATGATTGACTACATTCATGTTGGTCAGTTTTTTATTTAAATACAGAAGAGAGATACGTTTTGTTCGTTGCTTTTGCTTTTGTTGTTATAGGTAAATTTTTATATTCAACATGTGGGTTTGTTGAAAACAGTGGACAAGTAAAGACATTTTTATAAATTTTCTTCTTATAGAACTTTTTTATAGAAAATTTTGTATAAATTTTCTTTTTAAAGAAAAATTTCTTTAAATTTTATTTTAACAGAATATTTTTTTTCCACATTATCATTTTATAGAAAATTTTTTCTTAAATTTTCTCTTTTTTAGAAAGTATTATAAAACCTTTCTGTTTCAAAATATTTTTTTATAGAAACAAAAGGATAAATTTTATTTTTATAGAAAATTTTTGATTAAAATTTTTTTTTATAGAAAATTTTCGATTAAATTTTCTTTTTATAGAAAATTTTCGATTAAATTTTCTTTTTATAGAAAATTTTCGATTAAATTTTCTTTTTATAGAAAATTTTCGATTAAATTTTCTTTTTATAGAAAATTTTCGATTAAATTTTCTTTTTATAGAAAATTTTCGATTAAATTTTCTTTTTATAGAAAATTTTCGATTAAATTTTCTTTTTATAGAAAATTTTCGATTAAATTTTCTTTTTAAAGAAAATTTTCGATTAAAGTTTCTTTTTATAGAAAATTTTCGATTAAAGTTTCTTTTTATAAAAAATTTTCGATTAAATTTTCTTTTTATAGAAAATTTTCGATTAAATTTTCTTTTTATAGAAAATTTTCGATTAAATTTTCTTTTTATAGAAAATTTTCGATTAAATTTTCTTTTTATAGAAAATTTTCGATTAAATTTTCTTTTTATAGAAAATTTTCGATTAAATTTTCTTTTTATAGAAAATTTTCGATTAAATTTTCTTTTTATAGAAAATTTTCGATTAAATTTTCTTTTTATAGAAAATTTTCAATTAAATTTTCTTTTTATAGAAAATTTTCAATTAAATTTTCTTTTTATAGAAAATTTTCAATTAAATTTTCTTTTTATAGAAAATTTTCGATTAAATTTTCTTTTTATAGAAAATTTTCGATTAAATTTTCTTTTTAAAGAAAATATTCAGTTACGATTTTTTATAAAAAATTTGCAATTAAATTTTCTTTTTATACAAAATTTTCAATTAAGTTTTTTTTTTTTTTTCAAGAAAATTTTCGATTAAATTTTCTTTTTCAAGAAAAAAAGTTCTTTTTTATAAAAATCTTCAATTAAATTTTTAATAATTTTTTTTTATAGAAAATATTAAAAAAAAAAAAATTCTTTTTAAAGAAAATTTCAAATATAGAATTTTTTTATTATAGAAAATTTTCAATTAATTTTTTTTTTGTATAGAAAATTTTCAATTAAATTTTCTTTTTTTAGAAAATTTTCAGATACATTTCCTTTTTATGAAATATTTGCGATACAATTTTCTTTTTATAGAAAACTTTCAATAAAGTTTTATTTTTAAAGAAAAAATTCAATTAAATTTTCTTTTTAGAAAATATTTGTATTTTGATTTTCTTTTTATAGAATATTTTCCATTAAATTTTCCTTTTATAGAAAATTTTCGGATAAATTTTCTTTTTATAGAAAACTTTCAATAAAGTTTTATTTTATTTAAAAATTTCAATAAAGTTTTCTTTTTTAAGAAAAATTTCAATTAAATTTTCATTTTAGAAAATATTTGCGATCCAATTTTCTTTTTATAAAAAACTTTCAATTAAATGTTCTTTTTATAGAAAATTTTCCTTTTAAAGAATACTTTCCATTAAATTTTCCTTTTATAGAAAACTTTCGGTGAAATTTTCTTTTTATAGAAGATTTTCGGAAAATTGTTCTTTTTGTAGAAAATTATCGGTTAAATTTTCTTTTTATAGAAAATTTTCGGTTCAATTTTCTTTTTATAGAAAATTTCCGGTTTAAATTTCTTTTTATAGAAAATTTCCGGTTTAAATTTCTTTTTATAGAAAATTTCCGGTTCAATTTTCTTTTTATAGAAAATTTCCGCTTCAATTTTCTTTTTATAATTATAATTAATTGAAAAATTTTTGATAAAATGTACATTTTATAGAAAATTTTCGATTATTTCTTTATAAAAAAATTTTCTGTTCAATTTTCTTTATTTTAGAAAAATTCTAATAAATTTGCTTTTTAAAAAAAGTTCATTAACTTATTTTTGAAATGTTTGTTTAAATTTATTTTTGTAAAAAAGTTTATTCTTTTTTAACTTTCATAACTTAAAATAAACTAATGTTTCCAACGAGACGTATGCGTAATTTTATGCGTTTATGCAGCAAATAACACTTATACGCACAAGCACATATTTTTAACAAAATATTAAAGACTCATAAGACTCAATAACTTATTAACGATATATGTGTGACTATATTTAAAATATACTTTCTTCCACTGTAATTGCATGCAACAATTCTTGTTTTTGTTTATAAAACATTGTCTATTGTTTTGTTGGTTTTATTGAAAAATCATGTCAGTCAGTAACATTTTGAAAATATATACGTTCACATGTGTATGTCCATTGTATGTATGGGTATTTTTCTCAATTTACGAATAAATATTTTATTGTACAAGTATTGTAGGTGTTGAACAGAAAACACCTTTTATACATACATGATGCTGGTGTAAGTCATTGCATATGAAAATATTGTTTTGGATATAAAATTTTATAAAAGTGAAAGAAAAGTAGAATAGTGTAATACAATGCATTTAATCTACTACTGTTAAAGTAGCAAAATATTCGATATTTAAACGGGGTTGTAGCCAATTGCTATAAATTTTTAAGTATCTAAAATTTTATTAATAAAATTATAATTCAAATATAATTAACAGTTTTGTTTTTTTTTCCTAGAGAAATCTTTTGGTATTCTATTTGAGTATTTTTTACTAATAGCTTGATTTTTAATTCATATCAAGTCAGATGGACTGAACAATAATATGTTTTTAATTTTTAAAAGAAGTTTTATTCACATACTACATATTAATACTTACAATAGTGGGTAAGAGAGATGTTAAAGCAATAAGTAGGGAGAAAAGCTATTGTAGTACCCTACTCTAGGCAGTTAAGTTAGGAAACAATTTAAACTAAAGGAAAATAGTCTATAGATATAGTTTCAATAGCAACTTTTACGTACTTTTTTTAAATATAAAAAAATAAATGAAACTTTTCTTTTATATGTGAAAATTGTAGCCTACAAAAATGTCAATTTAAATCCATTTTATTTTCCAACATTTTTTTATTTTTATTTATTATTCATCACTATCACCAACAATTGTATTCAACTCCTGTCGCAACTTATACATACATATGTATGAACGTATGCATATCTATACAACTCCTGTTGCTGTCTCTCAGTATTCAACAATGTCGTTGCTGTCATCATCATCAACAGAAGTATCGATTTAAAAACCAATTAATGTTCAACATTTTTCTCTCTCGTGCTTTATTTTTTCTTTTGTGCACCAACTCTTTTTTTAAATTGACAATTGTATTTAAGTTTTTTCTCTTTTTTTTTGGGAAGCATCAAACCATTATTGACCAGTATTCATCAATATGTGTTGATCTACCCGCTTATGCAGCGGATGCTGTTGCATTGTCCGTAGATACTAGCAATTGTTATAGAAGACTGTGTGTATTGAACTCAAATCTTTGATCTCGTTGTTATTGTTTGGGGGGCTGCAAAAATAGAAAAATACTTTCGTTGAATGTTGTTATTGACCAATAACTATTGTTATTATTAATTGATGTTGTAATAGAATTTGCATCGTTAAATGTAAATAATATTTAATATTAATAATTCGTTTTATTTATTGATATTTATTAGTAAAGAGGGAGGAGTGTTCGCGTTGAACTCCGGAAACAGTTTTAGATGCAACATCTGCTGTAGAGCTAACTAACTAAGTAACTAACTAAGTAACTAACTAACTAACTAACTAACTAACTAACTAACTAACTAACTAACTAACTAACTAACTAACTAACTAACTAACTAACTAACTAACTAACTAATTAACTAGACCTAAAAAGGGTGCAACATCCACTAGATGTATCCAGTGGGATAGTCTTAGCAATTACTTGCCTTGATCACATTCAGCACATTCTTTGCGGGCGGTACGGTCTTTGCGTGATCTGTAGGCATAAAACCTCTTCCTCTATCCCGATCTTAGTTGTGCCAGATCTACTCTTGTTTTGCGCTTTATGATTTTTTCTGCATTTTCTATAGACGATGGCCTACCACCAATTACAACATTCTTGCGGCCGCAAAATTGATTGCGTTTCTATAAATGTCGAGGACTGAAACATGCCTTGGGGAAGCATACAACTGCGTGGTACTAAATTTATAATGACTAGGGCAAGGATTTCTATGCAAATGCATGTTTGTAGTCAGTAACTCAAAATAACTGGTTACAAACTCTGGTCAACAGATGCTGCCAAATGGATTGATTGTTGATGCCTATTTTGGCAGATTTTGCTATAAATGCATAAATTGCATATTTTGCTTAAAATTGTATATGTTTTGCATATTTTTCTAAAACATTTTTTTGTTTTCTTTGTATTTCATATTTTTACAACAAAATTTAATCAACAATCTTCGATTTAACAGCAATTTCACATAGTTTTATTTAATTTTTAAAACCACAAAAGTGCGGGAGGTGTTTTGAGTTTATGTTACTAATTGTAACGTCGAAAATATTGGTCCTTAAAGTATCGCTTCAGTATCAATTTCTGAGTATGTTCATCTGTGTGTTCATATAAAAAGATAACTTGTTCTTACATTTTTTTTTATCAGATAGAGCTTTTTTTACGAAATTTTTTCCAAAGAGAGAGAGAATTTTTTTTATAGAAATATATATTTTTTATTTGATTTAATATCAACAAATATTATATTTTATGCAATTTAATGAAGCAATATAAACCAAATTATTGAAAAAAGCAACAGCTTATGAGGTTTTGGTCCAAAATCAATGCTATATGGTTTAACATTAATTAAATTTGTAATCATCTAGAAAACTTTTAAACCGATTTCAAATGTTTTTACTGATTTGTATTCAGCATGTCCAAATTAGTAAAAACACTGGTCGCTGGTGTGGGATTTTCTGGATATTTTGCCATCAAAATCTTATTTTCATGAAAATGACAGATAGAGACTATTGAATATAGTCCCTCGATATGTATAACTAACAAGGCTGTTTTATCCATACCACAAGTGCTGCCTGAAACGTTTTAAGGATCTTGCTTTTTACATTGGTCAAGAGATGGCAATAGTGAATTGTATATAATATTTAAGAATAAGTAGTTCCTATAAAGTAAGATGCAGTTGTCGTAAGGTGGGCGTGGACTAAACCGGAGAAGTCTCAACTCAATATTCTACTATTTACTATTTTTGTCGCTATCTTCTATATTAAAGTACAATATTTTTCTTTAAGATCATCTCAACATTCATTATCTTAATATTTAGCAAAAAAGCGAAATTTCCCTCCCCTTTTGGTAAAAATAAAAATTTAATGATACTGCTAACTGTCATCATTATGTTATCTTCTTTTTTGATCAACATAATCTAAGTTCAAGTGACAAGTAATAAAAGACTTGTTACATTTTACTAAATACTCATATAGTAAAGTTGATGTTGCTATTTTCTACACTAAAATACAACTAAAGTGGCCATTAGATAGTATCTAATAGATACTGCTGTTTATTAAAAGAGATTTTTATCTCTATATTTTAGAAAGCATAAAAATAAACACTGTGTGGAGAATTTTATTTCATATGCCTTAAAACAAACTAAACACGTGTCGTTGCAATTAGTTTCTCTTTTAAACTGTTTGTTGATTCTATACAAACAAACACTTTTATTTTATTATATTAGAAAGCTTATGGGAAAACATTATTATCTGTCATATTCAGAAATATTTATTAAAGGTTTATAGAACAAGTTTTGTATGAAAATTTTAACGTATAAAAAACTAATTGTTACAATTTAAATTAGATCAATGAAAGCTTATGTTTCTTAAGAAAAGAAAGAGAAAAAATATTATATGCTTTTATTATTTTAAAATTGTTTTCATTGGATTTAATATTTAAATTTTCATTTCTTAAAATTTTGCAATAATTAATACAAAATTTACTTGTCTATTGAAATTAAAATTCTACTTTCGTTTTACAATAACATTTAAATAATAGAGACAAGAATGATAATGATTTAAAACTGCAGTGATTCTTGAGAAAATGTAATTAATTAATTGTTAATCAACTGAGAAATGTGTATATGTAAGAAATTTTGCTTTTCTAAATATAGCTAAGACATTGCTCTATATTATCAAAATGTCACATTTAAATGTATTTAAATATTACCCAGCGGTTTTAAAAAGGATTACTCCTTCTTCAGTATTGTATATCATTGAAATTGTCGTGGAATATGAATGTATTGGCCTGTAAGAGAGTATTAATCGAATATTTATATAAAAAACATACTGTCACATGAATTTCCCCCTGAGGGCACTCCTTGGACATACCTTGGATTTGACATGGGGTCAAACCAGAGAACCACATAATCTGGTAATACGGGTGGTCAGTTGTTCGCAGAACTATGTCCTGACTGGTCAGTTGGTTAAGGTCACTTCAGGCTGTTGGCTCTTGTTGTTAAAAGACTGATGTATGGTTAATCTATATTTCGAGAAGAGAAATATGGGTCTTGTCAACCCGTATATCTAGAAATGAGTGTGTGATGAATGAGAAGTGTGCTGGGTTGAAAAATTGGAAGGTACCATATAAATAATAATATTGAATTGTCCTCCCTAGTCCAGGTTGTGTGTGTTCTCTGTAAGGAAGAACAAGGTCTTCCGCTTATTTGATAGATTCGGTTACGTCTGTAGATGCTGTTGCCTATTCAACAGAGGCCATTCCGTCTGTGTGGTTGTAGACGGATGTGATGTTTATGCATCTCGAAAGTTAAGCAAAGGGGCAGCAATGGTCAATGCAAAGTGCACGTATACTGGACCGGAAATTCCATAATTCGTCACAGAAGCTCATCCAGTAGTTGAAAAAGACATCCGTGAAATAAGTCCCCCTTGGCAGGTGTTCACGTAAAGCACTTCCACATTCATTTGGTCACATCAAATAATGGACAGAAAATGGATAGAACCAATAAAATCCTATGGGGTGATCCTTACCAAAGCTGGAAAGAAAGCATCCTCTAAATGAATCAATTCGAATAAGTGGATTCACATTCACAAGCGCAATTAAACAAAAGGGTTCGGATAAATGAAGAGCAAGCTAAGAGGATCTAAAATATTCACTCGGTCATTGCCAGGCTTTTGTCGAAGTAAAATCAAAATATGGGTCAATATATTAGGTTTTTCATTAACTGCAGAGAGTCGTCAGACGAGGAAGATCATTTTCATTTTATAGATTATAAGTTATAAAACATTATACTCTACATCACCCTGGAGGTCTAAACATTTTTACAAAAACTCGTTTTGTTGGGCGTGAAATCGAATCAGTCCGTGCTATCACGATTTCTCTTAGACTCTTTAAAAGTGGCACTCAGAATACATCAATTGAGATCAAATTTTCACACATGTTTTGAACGTGGGTCTCGGCAATTATGCGATTAATTCTAACTCCGCCTTTAAATTCAAAATTGTAAATATTGAATGCACAAAGCAGCAAAATCCGATGCATTGTCTCCTTGTAAAGAGACTGGGTTGTATCTGCAAATGAATGTGAATGTAATGATTTTAAATAACTACATATTATGACAACTATTATGCAACTACAACCGAAACAACATCAAAAATATGTCGTTACAAAATAGACAGTTGAAAAGATGTAAAGAAATATTTACATATGTACATGTAACCAAAACTACATGTATACGAGCTCAAGTCAATAAGAATATTAATTGTTAAAATGAAAGTTTAAGTTAACAATTTTCTGTAGGGTTTTCTTTTAAATATAAATATATATTTCAAAGGTTTTCTTAAAGGAAATTTTTTATTAATCAATAGCTCCCTCACCTTCATAAGATGTTCTTAACAATAGACAATTAAGAAATTATAGTCGGACAAGGCCGACCATATAATACCCTACACCTGTTACGAAAAGTAAAATGTGATTTAGTTTTCATAATAAAACATTTAAGTTGAATTGTAACTTCCCTCAGATATACATATATAGGCCATTTATTGTTGAATAGAACTGTAGACATTTTAGTCAAATTTTGAAGGGGGCATTTTATATGGGCTAGAGTCAAATGAGCCCCTTTAATTACAGAGCTTATGAGGGTCATGAAGGCTAGTATAGAACTTGGTTTTGCAGCTTTTTGTCGAGATACGAGTTTTTAAAATATAATTATGAACTTAAAAGCATTATTCGGCGGGTTCACTTGTATGTTGGCTAGGTGAAATAATTGACCGATGTTAACCATTTTCAATAGGCTTCGTCTACGATACCATAGAAGATCATGTGCCAAATTCCATTGAATTATATTCAAAATTGCGATCTGTATTTTTAATTACAAGGTTTACAAGACCTATTCGAGGGTTCAGTTGCAAGGTGAAATAATGGACAGATGTTTACCATTTTCAATAGGGTTCGTCCTTGGGACAATAGAAGATCATGTGCCAAATTTCATTGAATTATCTTCTTTATTTTGATTACATGATTTACAAGAACGGACGGACAGACGGACGAACAGACAGACGGACATAGCTAAATCGACTAAGAAAATGATTCTTAGTCGATTGGTATACTTAAAGGATGGTATATAAGCAATATTATTGTGCGTTACAAACATCAGCATAAACCCAATTCCCACTAAAGTGGTATAGAGTTTAAAAACCCTATGTCGTTTAAAGGGTTTTCTGTACAATACAACAGCGTTACATTAGTTGGTGGAAAATTTTCATTGTTGATAACGTATTTAGTTTTGTGATATTAAAATGACATTTTGTTAAGTGACAGCTAACAAAGAGTGAAGACTTCACATCTCACAGTTGTTGAGATGTGATGTAATACATACTGCAATACATATCAACATATGTTCGTATGATATAACTAAATAACTGAATGATACTTTCTGAAACAAATACATGTTTCTTCATTATGTCATGATATGATGGTTCAGTCATGTTGTTGAGAACCAAATGCAAAAAGCCAAAAACAAAAATGAAATAAGATGAACAATGATGGACATGTGACATTTATGGTGATTTGTTTTATACTAAATATTTATAGTTTAAAATATATAGAATTATTTAAATTAACTTTGGTTAAAAGTAAAGAAAGAGCAGTTTTATTGGTGTTAAATAAAGCAGACATTAATTAGGATTAGATTTGAAAAATTTTAAGTCAAAGGGCTAATTTAAATAGTGTTTATCATAAACTATTTGATATATTACAACATATCAAATAGTTCCGACACTCAAAATTAGCCACGAATCTAATGACATAAGTCTGAGACTATAAATTTAATGGAGGAAAAATGCGTTTTTTTACCCTTCACCTTCGTGAGAAGGGTATATACAAGTTTGTCATTCCGTTTGTAATTTCTATAATATAATTTTCCGACCCCAAAAAGTATATATATTCTGGATCCTTATAGATAGCGGAGTCGATTAAGCCATGTCCGTCTGTCTGTATGTTTGTTGAAATCAGTTTTTAGAGGACCCCAGATATCGGCGAGATCCGATTCTTCAATAATTCTGTTAGACATGCTTTCGGAAATATCGCTATTTAAAATCAGCAAAATCGGTCCATCAATAACGGAGATATAAGCAAAAATCCGAGACAACCACTGAAAATTTCATCAAAAATTGAGTTTTTTTATTCATGCTCAAACAGAAATTGCAAATTGTTATTGTACTCTTGTTTATAAAAACAAGGCAGAGCGTGAGCAGCAAAGCAAGAGTAACAGAGCGAGAGCAGCACTAGTGTGTTATTATTGGCTAGAAAGATGAAAATAAGTATGTGGAGCCTGGCTTAAGTTAGAAACCATAAAAGGGAACTTTTTGGTACTTTTTTTGTTTTGAAAAGGTACTTTTGGAATTTTTTCTAATATTGAACCTAGAAATATGAAATTAAGTATGTAGATTCTGAATTATGTGAGAATTTCAAAATAAACTTTTGGAATATTCTATAATATTAAACCAAGGGACATGAAATTTAGCAAGTTGATTTGAAATTAAATGAGAACCCATAAAAGGTAACTTTTTGGTGCTTTTTCGTTTTTCAAAGGGTACTTTTTGAATTTTCTATAATATAGAACCTAGAAGCATGAAATTAAGTGTAGAGCCCGGATTAGATCAGAACACATAAAAGGGGACCTTTAGGTACTTTTTCATTCTACAAAAGGTACTTTTTGAATTTTCTATAATATAGAACCTAGAAACATTAAATTAAGTATATATAGCCCGGATTAGATCAGAACACATAAAAGGGGACCTTTTGGTACTTTTTAGTTCTACAAAAGGTACTTTTTGAATTTTTTAAAATATTGAACCTAGAAACATGAAATTAAGTATGTAGAGCCCGGATTAGATCAGAACACATAAAATGGGACCTTTTGGTACTTTTTCGTTCTACAAAGAAATATTGAACCTAGAGAACAAGAAGAGTTTGGAAATATTTTGTATAATGTTTATACAACCAAATTGAATTAATATAATTTTACAGCTAATTATTTCGAGGAGAACGAAGATATCCCAACATGCCACAATTATTCCGGAAATTTGAAAGGTTAACAAAAGGTCCTAACATTATATTATTCGTTATGCCGTTATATTCACTTCCTAATGACTTCCAAAAAAGAACATAACAATTACCTCCTGTGAATGACTTCAGATGTAGTGAAAAATCAAACAAAAAGGACATCTCTCCTATAACAAGCCTGTGTTAAAATCATAACTTCTTCAGGTCTTTTTCAATACTTCAATGATGTAAATTCTGCTTTTTCGCTTCTTTTGAAGTTCTTTATTTTGCTGGGTAATGCATTTAAATTGATTTTCACTCTAACGGGTAGTCAGAAAGACAGACGGATGAATATAGCTAAGTTCGGACAACTTGAGAGCGGATTTAAATATTTTAAACTGCATGTATAAAACCACTGACCAATAATACCATCTTTTCTAATATGATATGTTAATTTTGAATAGGACCGAAAAAAACAATGAATTTTATTTAATTATATTTAAAATTATGAATTGACTTTAATTACGATAGTACTGGAGGGTTTATCAGATTCATATCGACAAGAACTACAACGGTATGATACAAGATCTCGCAGACTTTATCCTCAAATGTAGAACAAACTTTTCAAATCAATTTTCAATTTTGTTAAAAAAAACTCAATATAAGTTTAATTTTAAGTTCCATCCTATTGTTCAACATAGTGTCAACAACAACAACTTGAACAACAATAACTTTTGTATAATAACTAGTCCTTTAGTATAAATGTATTGTTTATTTATTAGATTAATTTACCACTAAAATGTTTTAACAAACAAACGTATAAAATAGCAAGAACTCTATAAACAACTACAACAAGTTCAGTTCAATATCGTTATAATTACATTTATGAAATGCATTAGTAGAGATGAATATGTAGGTGTTTGTGCATATAAACCCAGCAGTGTATACACATACCAGTGAACTAATATATAGGTCAGAGAATAACATAGACTATACATAAATGCAAATCAAGATCAAGTCTACAGATCAGAAAGTGATCGATTCATTATTAGACCAGCAGCAATCAAATTTATAAGTGCAAATCATGATCAAGTCTACAGATCAGAAAGTGATCTGTAGAGTGGGGTTTAGGTTTTCTATACATAGTAATCTATATTGTAAACAATAACAGTCTACATATAACTGATCGACATAGTCTTTGAAATAGATATTGATGTAATCTTTAGATAAAATAGTGCAAAAGTCTATTTATTAGAAAATGATGATGAAGTTTAATAACAATGCAATTATATAGTCACTCGACAAGATAGTGATCTGGTGTAAAGGCTAGACAATGACTTAGCTTATAGACAAAACTAAAATGAAATCTATAGAAAAGACAATGATATATAGACTATCCATATCGGTACAACTACTCCAGCTCGTAGGGAATTACATGAACTTACAGAAACACAAATTAGCTTATTTATACCAACGTAAATGCAAAATTACATGTAAAACCACAGCATAAATATGAATACAAACATTCCATAATAATCAGAGAGAGCAAATATATGCAAAAAATAACACAGTAAATCAAAATTTATAAAAATTTGTAAGAATCAAACAAAATATCAATAATAAGCAATCTTAAACAAAAAATTTGTTAACTATTTAATCCATTGTAAAGATTTATAGCAAACAACTGTTCGATCATCTTACTCAGCATTCAGTCTCTCTGATCACGAGCAACAACAATTCTAACAACATTAATAATACTATTATTACAAACATTTTACTTTATACTTCATACAATTCCGCTCAATAAACTAAACTAAATTATTTATATACATAATGTTATTTGTATTTTGTTATTCCATTTATTAAGTGCAAAACGTTTGTTTATCATCAAACAGTTGCAGAAGAATCGAGGCAAAAAAAAAATAAAAATAACTACCATATAAATAAGTAAATTGAGTGTATTGCAATTTAGAGCAAAAATATGAGCAAAATTTAATTATCAACCGCATCACTTTGTTACATTTTACAGGTTTACAGATACTAAATGCAT
Source organism: Lucilia cuprina (assembly GCF_022045245.1). NCBI lineage: Eukaryota > Metazoa > Arthropoda > Insecta > Diptera > Calliphoridae > Lucilia > Lucilia cuprina. The sequence continues at coordinate 36,324,565 of NC_060951.1, read as the reverse complement.
TGGTTTTTGCAGCTACTATTAATAATTTGCTTTAAACTAATTTGAGAGTATAAATATTAAATACAATTATTTTTTTATGTTTAATTATTTCATTGTAAAATTTAACTTAATATTACATAAAATTAATTTAATAGAATTTGTTTGAATTTTTTTAAACAAAAAATTGTAGCAGAAAAACAATTACAATATAAAACTGTTGATAATAAGGTGGACCAATGAGAATGCATCAAAAGTTGTTAGACAAATTATCCAGCAGCCTATAGATTAGATTCTGATCTAGTCTAGGCTGTAGAACATATATAACTATATGCTGTAGACTATGTAGGCAGTGATCTAGTCTAAAGACTTTACATTGATTTAGTCTGTAGACTAGACATAGAACTAGTCTGTAGACTAGACATTGATCCAGTCTGTAGACTAGATATTGATCTAGTCTGTATACTAGACATCGATCTAGTCTGTAGACTAGACATTGATCTAGTCTATAGACTAGACATTGATCTAGTCAGTAGACTAGACACTGATCTAGTCTGTAGACTAGACACTGATCTAGTCTGTAGACTAGACACTGATTTAGTCTGTAGACTAGACATTGATCTATCTATAGAATAGATCAATGTTTTGTCTATAGACAAGAACAACGTATAGTCTTTAGACTAGATCACTGTCTAGACATTGATCTAGTCTATAGAATAGACATTGATATAGTCTTTAGACTAGACATTGAACTAGTCTCTATAGAATAGACATTTAGTCTCTATAGACTAGACATTGATCTAATCTCTATAGACTAGACATTGATCTAATCTCTATAGACTAGACATTGATCTAATCTCTATAGACTAGACATTTATCTAGTCTCTATAGACTAGACATTGATCTAGTCTCTATAGACTAGACATTGATCTAGTATCTATAGACTAGACATTGATCTAGTCTCTATAGACTAGACATTGATCTAGTCTCTATAGACTAGACATTGATCTAGTCTCTATAGACTAGACATTGATCTAGTCTCTATAGACTAGACATTGATCTAGTCTCTATAGACTAGACATTGATCTAGTCTCTATAGACTAGACATTGATCTAGTCTCTATAGACTAGACACTGATCTAGTATCTATAGACTAGACATTGATCTAGTCTCTATAGACTAGACATTGATCTAGTCTCTATAGACTAGACATTGATCTAGTCTCTATAGACTGGACATTGATCTAGTCTCTATAGACTAGACATTGATCTAGTCTCTATAGACTAGACATTGATCTAGTCTCTATAGACTAGACATTGATCTAGTCTCTATAGACTAGACATTGATCTAGTCTCTATAGACTAGACATTGATCTAGTCTCTATAGACTAGACATTGATCTAGTCTCTATAGACTAGACATTGATCTAGTCTCTATAGACTAGACATTGATCTAGTCTCTATAGACTAGACATTGATCTAGTCTCTATAGACTAGACATTGATCTAGTCTCTATAGACTAGACATTGATCTAGTCTCTATAGACTAGACATTGATCTAGTTTCTATAGACTAGACATTGATCTAGTCTCTATAGACTAGACATTGATCTAGTCTCTATAGACTAGACATTGATCTAGTCTCTATAGACTAGACATTGATCTAGTCTCTATAGACTAGACATTGATCTAGTCTCTATAGACTAGACATTGATCTAGTCTATAGGCTAGACATAAATTAAGTCTAAAGCCTAGAAACTGATCTAGTCTAAAGACTAGACGATAATCTGGTCTAAAGACTACACATTTATCTCGCATAAAATCTGGTCATTGATCTAGTCTATAGACTAAACATTACATAGATTCTTAATATTGATCTAGTATATAGAATAAACATTAAGTAATTTATGGTGCCGTTTTATTCAATTGAGTTCAGTTAAGAAAGCTTTTTACAAATTAAGAAAAAAACACAAATCCTAAAAATTAAATTTCCTTTAAAAAAAATCAAATTGACATGAACTTTATTTGATATAGCTTATCAATATTCCCAATATCTAACATGACACCTTCAACCAAATTTATACTTTGCCTTCAACTATTATTGTCGAAAACTGTTTTCAAATATTTTTTTATTTATTATTTTTATTCCCCATAGACAAGTAAAAAAAGAGCAATAACACAAACACCAGCCTTGTTTTGTAGCTAAGTTTTTCTATAAATACTAACAACAAAGGCAAGTGCCAATATTTAGGCCTAAAATTCAAATACTTACAATTCATTGACTACATTAACACTTGTATATGTTTCAATGATTAACATGTCCTTATATGGCCTGCTGTCAAAGGATACAAATCTTTTTTTAATATTGTTGTAAAGTGGTACACATCCTGCTTGCCCATAAACTGACAGAAGGGATAAATAAAGTGGTCAACAGACTTGTGACAGCTTTTCAACCGGATGATGCTTTTGCATCTCAATAAATGTTCAATTGTTGGTTAAAAATAAACTTCTTGTATGTTTCCGTTACATTGAATATGAACATCAGAGTTTTGGTTTCTTTCTCTTTTTTTCTGCTGCTGCTGCCTGTTGTATTTTAATACTTTTCGAGTGATCATGAAAGTGTTCAAATCATTTCAAGTGTTATCACAAAGAAGAACTAACAACAAACTGTCGATGTGTTGTGTGGTTTTTGTTTGTGGCCAAATAAAAAGGGGTTATAGAAATAGATACATGAAGTGGTTGTGTTGATTTGCAATGAATTTAGAAAACCATTACAATCTCTTAGTAAATGAAATCCCTTTAAACTTTAAACAAAAGTGTTACCAGCCTTATAACTAACCTATAAGATCTACTCAATATATGTAGGTGGTAGATGTTAACATACAAAAGGGTTACATTGTTTGCATACCTACTCTACACTGTCATCCTGACATGTATGTGTTTTTAGCTAAAGTATCTTCTAAATATTTGTATGATTTGTTGTTTCTTTCTGTCTATTGTTGCTGCATCGTTACGGCAGGGTGCTGAGGCATGTGTCTATTTCCGCTACTTTAAGCAAATTTTGTTCACGTTGATTAGTCTGATTTCTTTTATGTATTCGATTATTATTAGTTTTTTATGTTAAGAGATTTTTCCACACTTTTTTCTATATGTTTTTAATAATTAAGTTTCAAATAACTCTTTTACCCTCATGTCAAAGTGAAGCGATTCTTAATGAAGTGAAAAATTGTTAATAAAAGATTCTGGTACTTTGATAAGTCAACTTGCAAATATTGTGTATTTATAAAGAAATACATATAATTTTTTTATGTTATATAAATAATTTTGCTAGGAGAAGGAATTTGCCGATGTCATGTTAGTAATATTAATAAAATTATATTGTTGCATTTTTTGAAAAAGATTATTGGGAAGAAGGAACTAGAACTGAACTAGAACTGAACTAGAACTGAAATAGAACTGAACTAGAACTGAACTAGAACTGAACTAGAACTGAACTAGAACTGAACTAGAACTGAACTAGA
>NC_060951.1:36317952-36320973 GCF_022045245.1 Lucilia cuprina | reverse complement strand
ATAGTCTAGTCTATAGTCTAGTCTATAGTCTAGTCTATAGTCTAGTCTATAGTCTAGTCTATAGTCTAGTCTATAGTCTAGTCTATAGTCTAGTCTATAGTCTGTTCTGTAGTCTAGTATGTTGACTAGTCTATAGTCTAGTCTATAGTCTAGCATATTGTTAGTTAGTCACTTAGTTAATTAGTTAGTTAGTTAGTTAGTTATTTAGTTGGTTGGTTGGTTAGTTATTTAGTTAGTTAATTTGGTAGTTAGTTTTTTTTCTTTTTCCTTCATTTTATTTCATTTAACACCCTACTTACTGTTTTTGTATAAAAAATTAAATTGAATACTTGTCCATGGTCCAAACCGCAGGCGGTCACTCATTAAAGAAAAAATCGATGCTATTAAAATGTTCATCTATTTTTTTTGTTTCTTCAAACTGGTTTGTTTAACTTAAATTGCTTAGAAACAAAAAACCCACAAACAAACTACTTTTCAACAGTTTACAAAAGGATTTATAAATAAACATATCAACAAAAACAACAACGTAATTGCATATTAATATGTGGTTAATGGTCAGCTTACTAAAACATAAACAATTATCTTGACACACACATACCTACACTTATTCCCTTATATGTAATTGTGTAAATAAGTAAAAATCTGTACAACTTTGTAGTATAACGTGTGAAGTGTGTTAAACACACTTCATTTCCTATATCAACACTGCCCCTGAAATAAAACAGGTATTTCCGGTTCTATACTTTTAAATTTATTTATAAATTTTACTTGCCACATTAGTTTACTCAATCTCTTTATGTTTAAGTTTCAAATTTTCCAAATGAAGAAACAAAATTTTCTAACTAATCAAACAATATTATCTCTGATCAAAATCCCTCTGTGTTAACATTGTGAGTGCTGTATTTGCGGGGGGTTGGTTGTCTTTCTAGTTTTTAGTCAATATTCTTAATTGAAACATACGTTTGGTTTTATTTGTTTAAAATTTAATATGTTGTATAGATTTCTAAATCGTTTGTTTAATTAATTACGTTATATGCTTTTAAGATCAAAAGGATTCTAGTTGTTACAAGGAATTCGTATAAAAATATACTAAATAGATCTTTGGAAAAGGGTCAAATTTACTTTGCCACCTTTTTGCTGGTATAGGTTTTGTTAACAAGTTGTTTTGTGTTATGAATTTTTAAATTTTATTTCAAAACAGTTGTATCATTAGTTAGTTTTTCACCAATAAATTTATTAGTTTTTCTCATACGTTCCAGTATGAGCATATATACATATGTCTGTCCATAGGTAATGAAGTGTATGTGTATTTAAACATTTCTGTGAGAACTTGTTTTTGGTCCTTTTATGTATTCATGTGACTGTAACAAATCCTTTTAATCATAATTCATTAGTTCTTTCTCTCTACCTTAACATTTTTAAGTTAGTTTTCTTCTCATGTCATTTAAATAACCATTCACATGATAGTCACACCATACATACACACAGATACACATACATGTACATATAAGGATTTAAATAGAAGTGGATATCCTGATGCTTTTGAGGGTTGTTTTGTTTTATATTTTCTAAAATTATTTCATTTTATACCTGATTAGATTCTTGGGTATCAAGGGGCTCACTCATGTATTAAGCAATTAAAAGAAAACAATATAAATATTTACATATTTATATACAAAATTTAAATTGTAAATTTATTAATAAAACTGCTAAAGGGGACAAATTATGCTAAATTAAAGAACAAGTAATTAACTAATAATTTAGTATAAAAACTGAAAACTTAAAGTAAGACTATTTTTCAAAAACTAGAGGCAATAAAGTGAAATCTAGAAATCTGTCATCAACAAAAGCCATTTTGTCTTTCATCATACATGCAATCGCATATCTGTAATTGAAGAAATAGCTTCACTTCGTCATCTCTAAATTCATTATTAGCAATACATCTTTGTTTTCTTTTATCAACCATCAATTAGTAATCACATCAACATAAGTAAAACACATAATTTGATTGCAGAATATAATTCGATTATGGTTGTAAAATTTTACCCATCAAATTGCTAACAATATACGGACTGACGACAATATCTAAAGGATGCTCCTCTAACAATGTAAAAGCAACCAAAATAAAAAGAAAAATACTTTGATATTTAGTATTGAAAGAAAAACAAAAAAGAAACCGTCTAAACTAAATTGATAGAACGTTATTTCCCGATATAAAAACAAACAACATGTTATGAAGGGTTTTTAAATGAAAATCACACAAAAAAAATTAATATGAAGCGGAAGTGTCATTGTGAAAGCAATTCTAGCAAAAGAAAAACAAGTAAAAATTTATAATCGGGCATAGTTAAACATATGATACCCTAAAGCATAGTTATTTATATGTAATGGAATTAAGGACATTTTATTCCGATAATCTAGCCAATAAAGGACATAATTGCTTATAAATTCCAACTTATGAATACCAGGTTCAATATATGAGGCATCATTAATACTTATACAAAACTAAGTTGTATTGATTTTCGTTGAAATACTAGTACATTTGACATAATTACGAGCTCCTAACTATTCCTATAATGAAGTGAGCATTTTAATATTCTATGCGTTACAAAAATAAATACAATCCCATGACATCCTTCACTATAGTCGTGTAGGGTAAAAACAATTGCATTAACAATGGATTCTTTAGGTAATGAGAAGGAAGTGCATAAATTATAGAAAAATTGTTTTGGTGTTTGATAAACGACAAAGGCAACATGTAATAACTAAATTTACATGCTTTCCTTTGATACATATTGCACTTTCACGCTGGCTTTAATGATGGTTGTAAATGTAAGCAGTTAGTGTTTCCATTGTAACAGACTTGCAAGATAAATGAAGTTCTATTTCAGTACCAGTTTCTTCAGTTCGAAGTTAGTTCTAGTTCATTTCTAGTTCAGTTCTAGTTCAGTTCTAGTTCAGTTCTAGTTCAGTTCTAGTTCAGTTCTAGTTCAGTTCTAGTTCAGTTCTAGTTCAGTTCTA
>NC_060951.1:36311771-36317852 GCF_022045245.1 Lucilia cuprina | reverse complement strand
AGCACATGTCAAATAAATATCAGTCTGCAAGTGGGGACCTTCAACTACTTGTACTAGTGTCCGCTGTTCTAGTATTAGTACTAGTGGAATTAAGACAATTATCGCTTCATTTCCTGCAGGAGCGCTATACCTTTCAAAAATTGTTCTTCTTCTCTTAATGGTTGGGCTTCAAAGACACCTGTTTAGAGGATTTTCGTTTTTCTAAGTTTTTGAAAAAGTAATTCTTAGAGTATACTTTAAAAATGTCTCTTTTTTATAAAAAAATTTTAGAACATATATATTTGAAATTTTGCAAAATATTCCTTTTTTTATAAATAAAAACTTGTCTTTTTCAAATTGTTATTTAAAAAAAAAAAACAATTTTAGTGATGAACATTGCATTTTTAACCCCTTATTCCTGTTAGTTGTAAAACAACATGTTAACAGAAGGCAAACTTTTAATTTATGTGAAAAGCTTTTAGCCAAGAATTTTAATATGCTTTCTACAAATTTTATTTTTTTTAAATTCCTTTCAGAGTTTTTTCTTGAAAAGCAAAAGAAGAGTAAATTTTTTTTTATAATAAGTAAAACTTCCCTACTTCAATACAAAACAGTGATGGGTTCACCTAGACTTAAGATGAAAATAAAAACCATGGTCTGATAACGAACATTTGGTAAAACATTACCAGTTCTTGCAATATTATTTTAATATTGCACAGACAACACTGCTACATATGCACTCGTACACAGTATTACAAAAATACCCTTTACTGGTTTATATTCAAGTCCATACGTGTGTCTAAAAGTCGTTTAAATAAGTATGAGTTTGTTTGTGTGTGTGTGTTTGTCACTAAAGTACTTTATCAAAGTACAAGGAGAACCCTTTTGATGAGCGAAAAATATTCTTTAAAAAGCTGTTAATAAAATATGGAAGTTCTTTTTTTTCAAGAAAACTAGTGCATACATGATAAGAATAATAAAGTAAATTTTACTATAAAATTTTTAATTAAAATAGTTGCTATTGTGAATTAATATAATGCAGTAATTGATTGCGGATTTATTACAACATTTATTTACTTGAGAACAAATATTAGGAGTAAAGTTTGTCATAATGTTAAATAATTTCTTAACATTGTTTATAAAACCTTAATCTCAATATTACCATAAAGACAGATTTTAACAATTGTTATATAACTAATAATTAAAGAGTTTGAAAATTTCCATTATAAATATTCAAATTAATCAATCCCTCATTAACCATACAATCTCTTAAATAAACTACTTTTGGAATTTTATTTAAATTATTTTCATTTCTCATCTTTCGAATTGACAACAAACTTTTCTAATTAATTCCTTTAGTTTTTCGATCAAACATTAACATTTTAAATGTGTGTCTCGTTTAATATTGAAGTCATCATACAAAAAAAAAAAAAACTTTTCTCTAGAAAAACTTGTGACTGCTGCCAAAAAAAAAAATTAACACAAGACGAGTATTAAACGAACTAAAATAAAAGTTCAATGATTACAAAGATACTTTGAATATTTGATGAACATATTGACTACACCCATCCTAGAAAAATAAATTTTGTTGTTTTTCTTTTCTTTAGCCTACATTTTCACATTAAACTGGAACGTCTATTGTCTTAGTTAGAGAAATCAGAAAAAAACGTCGCTTAGTTTTGTTTTAATAGAGGGGAAAAACAAAATTTAGCAATAATGAATTTTCTTTTGATATGTATGAGTTTCTTGGGTATAGATTTCCTTTAAAAGGGACATCAAAAATTAATTTATTTTTGGAGTTTGGTAAATGTATGTAAAAAATCTTGTATGGAGTTTGTTAGACAAAGCTATAAGTCTGAAAGCGTAGTGTGAAGTGAAATAATTTATAAAACATTATAAAGCGTGACAAGAAATAAAGTTTTTTTGTTGTATATAGAGGATTAAGAGACTGTTAAAGGCTTATAACGACTAATGTGCACAGTACATTTACTAACAAACGAAATAGCTATCTAACTAGCTAACTAACTTACTAACTAACTAACTAACTAACCAACTAACTAACTAACTAACTAACTAACTAACTAACTAACTAACTAAATAACTAACCAACTAACTAACTAACAGAACTCTCCCTATATAATTTCTCAGATATGGGGATTCCAAGCTCCCTTAATAAAAGTCCGCCCATTTATTATCCAAAATTTTAAGGATATATGTACGTAGTTCTCATTTGGGAGATGCCGTTCCCCCTATTGGTAGTCCGCCAGTTAATTACCCAAAATTTTACATGGATGTTAAAGTTCGTCTCTCAAAATTTTAAGATTCTTACTCTAATAGTTTCCAAGATAAACGAATTTATGTATTAGGTAAATTCATACAAAAGGTGCCACTGCTAGTAATGGCTTCGATAAAATTTCAACGACTCTATATTTTTTCAGTTGTACTGATTTAATAATTTTTTTAATATATATAAGGTGCCACGCCCACTCTAGTCATTCCGCCTATTTTGTCCATAAATATTCTAATGGACGTCAGAGTTGTCCATATAAAATTTTAGGACTCTAGTAGTTTCTGAGAAATAAGAGTTTTAAGACTTACGTCAAACGAAAGTCACAGTGAAAATTTCAAAAAAATCGGATCAGACGAATAGAATTTTAGAAAATTAGAAACTTTTTAATAAATTTATTTTTTTATAGAATATTTATTTCCAATTCACATGGGACTAAAGATACGCAATTTATGGCCATAACTCAAATCGCGCAATTACTTTTTTTGGTACTGCAGTGTTAAAGTAAACACTTGAAAGATTCTAAAATGGACTTTTATTTTTTTTTTTAATTCTACTACACATTAGACCACGATAAAACAAAAGTAAAATATTTTTCATAAATTAAAAAAAAAAAAATATGTTTCTAAAATACTGGTGTTATTCTTTTCCAACAGATTCTTTAGTAAAGGATACACAAAACATATTACTTATTTAAATTAATGATGATAATATAGTTTTACTTGTGAAACGTTAAATTATGAAAAGTACAGCTGATGTACAATATATATGAGATATATTTTATTCCTTGAAAAATTATTTGATTCGAATTTGAATATAGATTTCAATAATAAATAACACAAAATGTTTAAAAGTGTTAAAGAAAATATTAAAAATCCAAATTAGACCAAAGTGTTGGGAAATATTTGCAATCATTTTATTTTGCCATAACTTGCCCGATACGCATTAATTAACACACAGTTTTCGCTTAATAAACAATTTTGTAAGAATATATTTTTGGTTTGAATTTTTATACAGACTTAAATTAAGAATAAAACAAAGCCGTGGAAATTGTTGAGAAAAATTTAAAAAATCAAAATTACATCAATATGTTGAGAGATATTTGCCATTAAATTTTTTTCATAAATTTTGCGCGTTTAGTTAAAAATTTACATTTTTTTAAAAATAATGTGATTTGAATTAGTTTATAGATTTTTATAAGGAATAAAACATAAACGGTTGTTATTTTGAGATAAATATAAAAAGGTCAAAATTAGACCAATTTTTTGTGAAATTTTGATTTTGATATATCTTGCCTGTTTAGTTAAAAATTTACGTTATTAAGGATTTGTTTAATTAAGAATTAAACAGAAATGGTTAAAGAGTTTAGAAAAATATAGAATACCTATATTAGACAACTATCAATTATATTTTACATAAGCTGCCCGTTTAGTAAAAAATTTAAATTAAAAAAAATATACGAATTTTTTTTAAAGATTTCAATTCCTAATAAAATAAATTTGATTAAAGTGTTGGGACATATATATAAATCAGATATTAGACCATAATATTAGGAAATATTTACAAACATTTATTTCGCAATTTGTCCGTTTAATTAAAATATGCATTTTTAAACACATATATTATTCTCTTCAGAAACATTTTTTTAATATTATTTTTTAGTTCCAATTTGTATAGGGTCTTTAATTAAGAATAGAACAAAATGGTTAGAAGTGTTGATTTTAATTTATAATAAATCTAAATTTAACAAAAACCTACCCGCTTAATTACAAATGGGCTGTTTTTAAAGCTTATTCTTGCTTAAAAAATCTTTTTATACTTTCAACTGGTCACAAGAGGGTTAAAAATGTGAAAATTTATGTAAACCTATCACAAATTAATACATAATACTTTTTTAATGTAAAAAAAAAATATTTTTATAGTTTTGGCCAAAAAACCTGATACACCATACCTATGTGCAATTGTTTAAAATTTTTGGAACATATCAATGTTAATAAAATATTTTTGTAGTGTCTAAAAGCCGTGATACACCATTGTCAGATCTTACAACGTTGTCAGTAAAATGTTCAGAAAATGTCTAATGTCTGAACTTAAAAATTTTCTTCTACGACTTTATCAGACCCCCAGGTTGTTGAGAAACATTATTATAATTCTGTGGTTGTTGTTGTTGTTGTTTTTTGTACTATACAGGAGACGTTTTAAAGTTTTACAAACCAATATAAAACTATAATAAAAAACATTTCGATCATTACGAGACTATGGTTCTGCAATATAGCGCCCAACATCGATTATGCTGTGTTTGTTCTATTGTTTTATTCAACCTCCGAAATTTAAAATTTTTATAAATTGTAATATTTTACCAGCAGAAATACGAAAATAAATATATGTATATGTATTCATTCTGTAGCGTGCTGGAAACAAATTTTCTCATATTTTTGTCTTGGAATCATAAATAAATCAAAATGTCATAAACGTGTGAAATGTTCAACAAAATTGCCCTAAAGTTTTGTAAATGAAATCTGTGAATTTTACTTTTCTTATTGTGTTTTTAAGTCATGCTGATTTACTTGACTAGAAGTTAATTTTTGCTCAATTTTTTTGCTAAGATTATTAAAAAAAAAGAAAATTGTATATTTAAACAGCAAAAGACAAACAGATGTATAAGGGGAGACAGTTTACTGTCTGTTTAGAGCTGATGTATATTTAATAAAACCACGTCTTCTTTGTTTGCCAAAAAGTCTAGCAAATCAAATAAAGAAAAACAAAGTTGTTTTTTTCATCATTCAGGTACAGGTGTTGTTTTTGTTAGTGATATTTTTTTGAACAAACATTTTCATAACATGTCAAATGTCATGTGTAGCAAGAACATCCCTTCCTCTTTAGCTAGCTTTGTGAAAAATGAAAAATGTTTTTTTAATATTATTTTATTGCAAAATAATAATTTTTAATAAAATTTTATCAAATTCTTTTTAATAAAAGCAAAATCCTTGCACACACATATTTGTTTATTTTCTTCCAACTTTTAACTCACATTAAAATATTAAAAATTCCTTCTTATCTTTGTAAAAGACAAAGCATAAAAGAGATCCTTTATGATATTTTTTTCCTGTTTGTGCTAAAGTTTATCCTTGTAATATCCACCACTACCGCCCCACTTTCTCTTATTCAGTACATGGGCCGCTATTTGTTTGTGCGTTTTAGTGACATCAATTTATAAGAATTTGTTAAAAAATTTTCAGCACAATTACCTTTTGATGTTGGTATTAGAGTTTTTATATTTTATTTATTTCTTTGTGCCCTTATGTTCATTGTGTGGTTAGAAAATTGTTTTAAATTTATTTGTACGATTTTTTAGTATTTTTTAGGTTTGTTTTTAAAATCTGCTTTAAATTTAAAAATTTTATTACAAAATAAAGTTTTAATGTTTGTTTTTAAAAATTTTATTTAGTTGTTGTTTATTTGTCTGTGCAGTCATTTAAACTTAATTCGATTATTTTATTTACTTTGATTTCCTGAGTTTTTCTGTTTTTTTTATAATTTTATTAGGAGTTTTTAAAACGCATTGAAACATAATTTAAAATGTGTGTTTAAATGTTGTTTAATGCTTTTTAAATGTTGCGTATAAGTGAATTTTGCTTTTAAATTACTCAGAAGTAGGTAGGAGACAATGTTTTTTTTTAATTTCTAATGTATTGTATTTATACAAGTTTAAACTAGAACTGAACTAGAACTGAACTAGAACTGAACTAGAACTGAACTAGAACTGAACTAGAACTGAACTAGAACTGAACTAGAACTGAACTAGAACTGAACTA